>NW_007079946.1:125324-154250 GCF_000164805.1 Carlito syrichta | reverse complement strand
ACCTCAGCCTCCCAAAGGCGCGGGATTACAGGCTGAGCCACCGAGCCCGGCTAAACCAGTCTTAAATAGTTGAAAGGCCTCTTGCTCCTGTCCTACCTTTTGGCTTCCTGCTTCATTCTTCTAACCACATAAGAGACACGATTGCTGGGCACGGTGGCTCACGCCTGTAATCCCAGCACTTTGGTAGGCTAAGGCGAGAGGATTGCCTGAGCCCAGGGGCTCAAGACCAGCCTGGGCAACTTGCTGAGACCTCGTCTCTACAATAAATAAAAAAATTAGCCAGGCGTGGTGGAAGATGCCTGCAGTTCCAGCTACTTGGAAGGCTGAGGCGGAAGGACACATGCATATGTGTCTATATATATAAATAGATAACAGTGATAAAGCTTGATGTGTAAACTGTCATCATCATGTCTTTCTCTGTCTTTATTTTTTTGAGCTGGAGTCTCACTGTTGCCCAACTGGAGTGCAGTGGCACTCTGTACACACATATTCATACACGATACACATATGCATGTGTCCATCCATGTATGTATCATGTATTAATATAAGTGTTTACATGTTTGTGTACACACAAACTATACTCCCCAAAATTCTTTCTTGTAATCTATAAATTTCAACATGAGATCAAAGCCAAAATATTGGCCTAAAGTGCTTTCTTTCTTTGTTCCAACTGCATTTTTATTCATAGCCACATAACATATTCAGGGTGACTCATGCTTACATAACTAATTCGGGAATAGCTAAGTAAAGTACAATGTAAAGTTTACTGGGTCACACAAGTCAATGTCTCTCGGGATTCCACGCTCAAATGCCATTCATGCCCTTTAGCACCCTGGATCTTGTACAGCACTTACTCCTTCTTCTTCTCTACCACCCCGAGCCTCACACAAGCTGCTAAGGCATTCTTCTGCACATCAGACGATAACACATCATAACACTGAGAGGCACCTGAAATAGAGGGCAAGGAAGAGTCAGGGGATGGCTTTTTGTTCCCAATTAAAATAAATCGCCAACCAGAGTTGTGACTGACCTTGATCAACAAGCTGACTTGTGAATTTTCTAACTGCAGCTAAGTACTGTTTCTCAGTGAAGTAGTCCTCTTCTTCACTCAAGAGGTATTTGCAAATTATCTGATTTTAAGAAGGCGGATGAGAGGAACAAAGACAGAGAAAGGGTAGCCAAATATAACAGAACAGTCAATGACTTTATGCGATGCCCCTTAAGAGAATGACATTCGTAGTAGAGCAGCATAAAGACTCCAAGGGTTGGGCAGAGAAAATCTGAAGAATTTTTAGGACGTTTCTTATGCTACTTTTTATAATTAGATTATACCGATCTTTATTAAAGTATAATTTCTCATTTCAGTGGTTACAGGTTAATTACTATAAGCTTAATTTCTCTTCTACTCCCTGAGAGAGAGGGGCTGGGTTTTTATAACTTTGTTTTTTACTCTGAATACACTAACAAACTACCAGTCCCTAAAATACTAAATGAGTTCTACTATAGAAAGGTGAGAAACTGAACTAATATTTATCCAGGGCTCACTAAGTCTAGACTTTGTGCAGGGAGGCGGATGCAGACTGTTTCATGCACCACAGGCACCACTCTGCAAGGAAGCCATTTTGGGGCTGTAGCCGGTGCACGTATAAGCAACTGAGTCACAGAATCCTCTTCTCAACAATGCATGGGGCCTCTCCTACAGTTTACATTTCAAACTCTCTCCCCCCCTCCCTCCCTTCCTCTGAATCCTGGCACAATCCCTGCTGGGCATGTACACCACCCCCCCTCTCTAACCACCCTGAGAGGTCTGACAAAATCTTTCAGATACTTGCACTCCAACTTTTTCTTTCCCTTCCAACACCAGCATTTAGCAACATCAATAAGTGACAGGGATCACTCAAGTCTTGCTTTCACTGAGTGCCTACTAGAGGTCAAACACTTTGCTACATGCTGTGAACAAAAGATAGAAGCTACAGTTTGACAAATGATGCTTGGGTGCAATTGTGGTCATGTGAACACTGTGCACAGGGTGTCACTAAGCTGCCATCCTCTTGGGTCTGCAATGGATCGAGCTTCCTCCTACATGCAGGGAACAAGGTCTCACTGGGGAGGAGAAATCACTCATTGTATGCATCAGCTTCTCTAGTTCCATCATTTGCCTGGGAAAGATACTTGACCTTCAGACCGGAAATACGCACCGGGTGAGAAAGTCTTACTACATTTGACATGCAGGGCATGAAGGAGAACTTGCCAAATTTACATACCTGGTAACTTTCCACAAAAGGCTTAAAGAGTCCTATTAAAAATTCTAACACAGTGTTTCCTTTTTCTGTAACCAGGAAGTCCCTTGTAGTCACTTGTATGGCATCAGTTTTACAAAGCAGGTAACAGCCTTCTTCAAAGTCCTGGAAGGGGAAGGCAAAGCCAAAACGCACACACTAATTTAGGTTAATAGGTACACTTCCTAACTTACTATATGCTGCCTCGTGCCCTGAGACAAGAGAACACCAGATATTTCCAAAGCCCCTCCCAGAACAATCCTGGCTGTCAGGCAGTAGTCAGGGAATCATTTGTTCTAACATTCAAAATGTTGAGCTTTAAACAGCCACGGCAAACACACAAAAAATGTATGAGTCTTAAAAATCACAACCCGGGTAATGGATTTGCCTTCTCTTTGCATAGCCACATTCCTTAATTTAAACAGGAAGTACATGTACCAAGTCCTAAAAGTATTGAGAATTATGTCTAAGCTCAAAAATCTCTGGCACCCCTGCCCACTCCCAACAGAATCAAACCTGTTGCCCTTAGCATAGCATAAAGAAATTAACCCCTCTTCTCATCGACTCTGTTACTCCCTACCCCAACAAAACAGCCCAGTCCTGGGAGGCTGGCGACTCTTCAGTTGTCTACACCATCAGGCAAAACAACTTGCTACTCTCAAAGCAAAAGTCACCTGCTTGGTTGACTCATCCCAACAAGTTGACAGGAAAGTGTGTATTGATTTTTAAATGTCTACTGACATAGAGTTAGTTTATTCATAGTGGCTGCACTAATGTTTCAAAGAATGGCCTTCCTCTCTCTAGATAACCCCTAAGTTATTGATCACACTTGGCCAAGAATCAAACTAGAGTCTGCTGAACACTGTGTCCCAGTTGCTCTTCAGACTCCTGGGCTCAAGCGACCCTCCTGCCTTAGCCTCCCGAGTAGCTGGGACGACAGGCACTCGCCACCATGTCCAGCTAATGTTTTGTAGAGATGAGGTCTCACTATGTTGCCTAGGCTGGTCTCGAACTCCTGGACTCAAGCAATCTTCCTGCCTCGGTCTCTCAAAGTACTGGGGTTACAGGCGTGAGCTACAAGCCTGGCCCCAGTTTCTCTTTAAGTCTGTCCCACTTCACCTTGAAAAAACGCACGACACACTGCCTGAAACGTGTCTGTGAATTCATGCCTAACATTTCCAGAACTCACATTGCAAACACACTTGTTCTTTGTCTTAAGAGCTTTACCTTTATTGTATTTCCTGGAAGGAAGATGAACTCATCTGAAAAAACATCACGTAGGAAGCGAAAGCAACCATAGACATCCTCTGAAAAGAAATTCGTTGTGTAAAATTACAACAGTGCTTTTTACAGTTTCAGGAGTATCAGGAAGTCCATGATACTCCCAAATATAGTATGTCAAAGGTACATTTTTATTCATTTAACAGAGACAAGAATTAAGTCCACTAAAGGAAGCTAAAGTCAATCTAGATTTTACCTACAAGCTAGTCTAGCACATTTTATTTCTGAATCAGGGTCTCGCTCCATTGTGCAGGCTGGGGTGCAGTGGTACCATCAGGGCTCACCACAGGCTCCAACTCCTGGGCTCAAGTGATCCTCCCACATCAGGCTCCTGAGTAGCAGGAACTACAGATACATACCACCAAACCCAGCTCTTTTTTTTTGATATTGCTATGTTTCCCAGGCTGGTCTTAAACTCCTGGGCTCAAGCAATCCTCACGCCTCAGCCTCCCAAAGTGCTAGGATTGCAGGCATGAGCCACCAAGCCGCCTAGCATATTTTTTAAAGGCTGAATCTAAATTACAGCCAGGCCTCTAACTAGTCAGTCTGGTGACGAGCAAGACACCAGTCCTTGGAGGCTAGAGTACCTCATGTCCCCCTACCCCATGTTCTCTAGCAGAGAAGGAAAAAAACTTTTCTTAGTTTCCCTCCATATACACGTTCCTGGTATCTTTTTATCTTTAGCCCTTTCCCTTAGAATCACCTGTTGAGCTTTGAAAAACCAAAACAAAATACCAATGGCTGGCCCACACCCCAGACCAACTGAAAAAGAAATCTTCAGCGAGGGACTCACGCCCCTAGTCATTCTAACAAGGGCAGAAACCCCCGCCTTGCTCGAGGCTCCTGTGAACAAGAACCGTGTTACTCGTTTTTACACTCCTCAGTATAGCTGGAAGGCTGCTGGGCTTTTCCTAAGTACTCATGCACTGCTGGCCTGCTTGTCCGCCCCCCTGCCTCTGCGGGACCGAGGAACTGTGACAGCAGAAACAAAGCAGTGAACTGTGCTCAAATGCCAAGTCCTTCCCTGAGTTACTATGCAACTTTCTAGGTCCAGTTTTCCTTATTTATAGAATAAAAGGTATAGGTTAGATCATTTCTAGGTCCTTACAATTTCAAGATTCTAGGTTGTCGGCCACGTAACTAGGGAATGGAGCTAACTGCTGAGTGTATGGGCAGTTCCTTATTGGGGTTTAGGGCGCACAGATGTGGCTGAGCATTGCAAGGCTGCAGATGTTCCCTGCGAGTAACAGAATGGCCGGGCCTCTTCTAAAATGCAAGGTCACATTCCCGAAAGTTACCTTTCCTGAACCCAGGTGTCATCTGCAATGCTAGAGCTACTAAGGAAGGACGGACAAAAGCGTTGAGCAACTGGTTCCTATAAGCTGAGCACATGAGGAGGGTGATGTGCTGGAAGATAAGTCCATTGACCACTTCCGAGTCTCCGGAGTCCACTTTCAGAACCACCTGGTCTCGGACAAGGATGGCGAGGTTGGAGTGCAGGAGAAGGCTGGACTGGACCACTTCTTCGGCAGGCTCGTCTGCACAAAGACAAGTCATTCCGTCAGGCGGGGGCCGCAGGGCACTTCAGGCCCAGGACACATCACTGCTAGTAGCCTGACAGACACTTCTTTTCACGTGCCAGGTTTCGGTTTCTGCCAATCAGGTAATGACATCACACGTGAAGAAAATGGAAAACACACTATCTCATAAATACTGTCTAAGGACATGTAACATCCTTCTTATCAAACGTGTCAGCCATTCTGAAATGCAAATCAGTCCCCACTCTGAAAATCAGCACTTCCCCTGTCTACCTCCAGAAGCAAACTGGAAAACCACATGCATGTGACCTTAACAACACTAAGACAAAAAGCCCATAACTAGCATATAAATACACCCAAACACACTTCTTACACACACATGCATGTGTACGCGCATGCACACACACACAGCTTGCTTAGACCCACAGCAAGAACACCACTTTGTAGGTGGCCTGGAGGGCAGCCTACAGAGGCACAGTTCTAGCATTAGGCCTCCACAAGAAGAGGGATGCTGAGGAGAGTCCCTGCTTTTCCCACATCAAAGATAACCAAAGCAGCAGATCCATCCCAGTTCCCGGTGGCTTATCCAATACATCGGCCTGCAGACAGCTAAGCAAAAACTACAGAAACATAATGAAGAGACGGTGATACTTAACAAATATTCTCAGCTGGGGAAATCATTTTACTGTGAACCCAAGCCAAAGAGCTTGCTGACAGTGGTATGTGGCATCTCAGGCCTAGTACACATCACTGCTAGTAACCTGACAGACACTTATTTTCAAGTGCCAGGTTTCAGTTTCAGTTGAGGTGTACTTGGGCACCAAGTTCTGGGACAACGAGAGGTATGGCTTTCTTCTTGGATTCAATCACATTCATCCTTTTTAAAAAAACATTTTTATTTTTTTGAGGAGGAGGTCTCGCTTTGTTGCCCAGGCTGTTCTCAAACTCCTGGGCTCAAGAGATCTTCCCACCATGGTCTCCCAAAGGGCTGGGTTTACAGGTATGAGTTACTATGCCTGGCCTCAATCACATTCTTAACCAGCCTGCATTTTCTCAGTTTGCTCAAGTTCATCATGTTCTATATAAAACGATCATTAACGTTCTAGATATGAGAATGCTGAGGGATGTGAGCCAGATCTGAGTGAAAAAGGGACTGAATATCTAGAATGTGTTCTAAATTAGGACTTACCTTTCACCACTCGCCTATGACTGTCATTTGGACACCAAGCAACTCTTACTTGATGTTAAGTGGAGCTGCTGTAGTGGCTGAACAGATACTCTCAGCTACAGACTAGTCATGTACACATCCCACATTGAAAAGTGAAACACTTTGGAAGGATAGGTGCCTATGTTTTCTTTTTCTTTTTTTTTGAGTCGGAGTCTCACTCTGTCGCCCAGACTGGAGGGCAGCGGCCGCTCCCGGCCACCGCAGCCTCGACCTGCTGGGCTCGGGCGATCCTTCCGCCTCAGCCTTCCAGGTAGCTAGAACTACAAGCGGGCTACCACACCCGGCTAGTTTTTGATTTATCGTAGAGATGAGGTCTGGCCAAGTTGCCCAGGCGGGTCTCGAACCCGCGGGCTCAGGCCATCCACTCGCCTCAGCATCCCAAGGCGCGGGATTCCAGGCTGAGCCACCAAGCCCGGCTAGGGGCCTGTGTTCTCACGCTCCCGGGCCAAACGGTGAGGGCCTTAGTCCTCCACCCGCTCCTCTCTCATGACATCCAACACTTACTACCTTGCATCATAATGCATGTGTCCTTTAGACCATCACAGTACTGAGAACAGGTGTCCGACTCATCTTTCCTTCCCCCTTGGTGACTGGCCTTCTACCGATGAGCACTTCTGTCAGGAATTCTTCTCAGCACCTCCTTGCTAGCTCTGTGTGCTGCCACTGCTGTGACGCAGGCCCCTTCACTTCTCATCTGGGCCCGGCAGCCTTCCATTTTGTCTCCCTGGCTCCAGTCTCTCCCCACGAATACCAGCTTGTTCCCGAAAGGCCAACCTGCAACGTTTCCCTGCTTAAGGTCTGTGGGCACATCCCACGGCCTGTAGGTCTTGGTCCAGATCCCCAAGTCTGCAGGCCCGTGTGACTGCGACTCGCCACGCCCTCTTCTTCCAGCACGCCCTGAGCCAGTCAACCTTCTGGAATCACCAACGCAGCCCTGCTGCCTGGGCCTGCCACCTCAAGTTCTCTCGCTCCCGACTCGACGGGGCTCCTCCCCCCGTCTTCTGGAAGAGCTCCGGCTTTCCCGTCAACGTTGCTCCCCAGGTCACCCCCATGGAATCTGCCTGCGGATGGGCTGTTCCCACCACAGCGTTCTTGGAGCCCTCTGCCGTGTCCTTAGCTCCTTGCCTCCATTTCGTGGAGCGCTTATGACTACGAATAGTTGACACCATCCCCATCAACCCCTGCCTGCCACTAACCGGAGCCTCCAGGACAGGGATCACATCTTGCTCATCTCTACGGCCCTGGTAGCACCCAGTGTCAACAGGACTGACGGGTGAACGGTAGGCCCCTGCAGGTACAAGCAGGACCTGACGATGAGGAATGATCTGTCCAACTGTAATCTGTACGACTCTAAACCAACGGCATCGAAAGAACTCAAGCTAACACGGTCGTATATGAGGGGGGCCCCAAAAAAGCCTGGAGTATCTCTCGGAGGGCAGACCCCTTGGAGTACACTCGGAATTTGTTCCTCTGGATCAAAGAGTCAACCAAAGTTTTCATCTGCAGGTTTTGAGAAGGCTGCGCCACGATTTGCAGAAGAAACATCCCACGTCGCGGCAAACAGGCAGCTGGTTTTTCCACATAGCATACCTGCCCGCACTGCGCTGAGTGTTCAGCAGTGTTTGACCCCAAGTGGCATGACCCCATGTCCCACCCTTCCTGTTCACCCCAAGTGACATTTTCCTGTTTCCTCAGATGGAAAAAGTCCTCATAGGAAACATTTTGCCAATGAGGAACAAAAAGCAGCAGAAGCACTGAAAGGCATCAAAATCGACAAGTTCAAAAACTGTTCTGAGCAGTGGAAAAAGCATCTCAATAGGCATACTATATCAAACACAGAGTAATTTGAGGGTGACTGAAGTGTAAACATGCAAGAATACACAGTTTTTAATCAATAAATTCCAGTTTTCTGGGGTCCTCCTATACATTCCAAACTCCTAGCATAGGATTCATAACTCCAATCAGGTTTTAACAAAATTGTTATTATCAGAGAGCTGCATAAAGTGCTACAAGGCCAGCCCTATAATCTTCACAATGCAGTGCGGCTATGATTTGCAAATATGATGAGGTTTAAAAAGAGGTGGGTGTGGAGGGAAGAAGTGGTGCGACACAAAATAATTTGCACCATCATTCTCCACTCTGCTAGGTGCCAAGGAGATGTTATTAAGATAGATTCAAGGTATTCAGAGTCTTGTAGGGAGAAATGACTCACAAACAGTAATTCTCAATAGTCAACATGCTGTGCTTAATGACCTATAGTGAAAAAAACAGATTAAGTGCTCTTTCTCTCTCTGATCCATGTGCTGCTCAAAGTCCTCTACAGGTTTTTTTTTTTTTTGAGTTGGAGTCTCACTCTGTCGCCCAGACTGGAGTGCAGTGGCCGCTCCCGGCCACCGCAGCCTCGACCTGCTGGGCTCCGGCGATCCTTCCGCCTCAGCCTTCCAAGTAGCCGGAATTACAGGCATGCGCTACCACGCCCGGTTGATTTTTTTAATTTATTGTAGAGATGAGGTCTCACTGCCCAGGCGGGTCTCAAACCCGCGGGCTCAGGCAATCCACTCACCTCAGCCTCCCAAAGGCGCGGGATTACAGGCTGAGCCACCGAGCCCGGCTCCTCTACAGGTTTTTAAGGTCCAGGCTACAACTTTTCCAAATTAACCCTTTGTACTTGGAGACATCTCATGGATTACCTACCCACAACTTGACAGTGTGTTTTTATGAACCAGTGAAAAACAAATCACTTCATATTAAATGGTATAGTGCTGGAACCAATTATTTTATTGCAGTGATACTTGGCTTATAATGGAATTTTGGACATTGAGGAACTTATTTATAATAAAAAAAATCAAAATTTTGTATCTTATATTTTTCTAACCTGTGGTAACATGTCAAACAGTCACCGACATGCATGGCAGGTTCATTGATACAAGTTGTGCAACAGTCATTTGTTTGACATCTTCCACCTGGTGTTTTTATATTTGAGCAGACAATGCAGTCTTGTTTTCTTCCTCCTACATTAATAGTATGTAATTTACTGTCCAGTCTGTTGTTCAAAGATGTGGAAGGACACACTTGTGATTCCTGAAAACACTTCTCAACTGATCAATCATATTTCAGTATATGTATATATTCTCCATCTCTTGTTTTGTGCAATTAGAATGGAAAACTTGAAGGAAACACACATTTTTGAAAAACTTGTGCTGGCATAAGTTTGTCTTCTATCATACCAGCAATATCTTTATGTCCCCTGAGAGGAGATATCTGGTGGTTTGCTAGATTTATGATGTCCCCTCAGAGGGGATATCTGAGTGCAAAGGGTTAAGCAAACAGTCTCACCACATATGTCACACTTACATACCAGGCCAAATAAGAAACCCTCCGAACACCTGGGTTAAGCCTTTCAGCCATAAAGTCTTTTCCAGCAGAGCATCAAAGTCCATGGATGGTCGGTTCTGAAGCAGAACAGCAACTATTAGGGCCCATGGGCTCAGAACCAGGTTTTCAACTTGCAGAAGCTGCATTTTGTAGGCAACTTCAGCAACAAAGGTATGTATGTCCTCGGATTGTTTCTGAGGAATATACCTAAAAGGAAAAGTACAGAACAACAAATTAAGTTCTGCTACCTAGGCAAATGGGAACTGGAGGAGACTGAGCCATCAGAGGGCTTCTCACATTGTCTGCCAACAATTCTTTCAATGCACATGCAAGAAGCATTCTTTTGCTTTACTATAGTGTAACCTATCCATGCATCTCTAGGGTATGCTCTTGAGAGGTTAATAAAAAATACTTAAGGGATTAGGGTCCTATTATTCCCAGTTCTAGCCAAAAACTTGTGTTGCTTTATAAATAGGATGTATTAATTCTGTGAAAACAGATGCCTCCTCCAGTAGACTGAACTACTACTATCTTTTTAGAATCCACTGCCTACTGAACATATCTCTACTGCAGAACACACTATCAGATTCCATTACAACTGCTTGTGTCTGTACTGGACAGACCATTCAGTTTGCTTGACGTCATGCATGGAACATCAAACTCTGAATCACATGACAAGGCCTACCCAGAGCTGGAGGAGACATACACACACGACCTAAGAGCAGCCACATTAAGATGGCTGTTGCCAATAAGTGTGCCCTGCATTAAATAATAACTGGTCAACTCGAACCAAGATCTAGAGAAAGCAAGCCTGCAGCAGCAAAAAGCTAATATCTGCTTCTGAATTGACTAATGTAACTGCTGGGGAACTGCTAAGGCTACAGACAAATAAATAACGTTGCAGGTGTGTGAGGCCTGGCTGGATAAATGTATCTCCCCTCCTTGTCCAAGAATATTTTTCTAAACTAAGAAACCCTAAAAGTATATCTGTACCTTACATCCAGGAAGAAACTAATATATTTTCTTGTCCATAAAACTATAATCTTCTTGAGAATAGAGATTATATTCCATTCATTATTATGCAATTGCTTCTAGTATTAAAAATCATACTTAGTACATACTATAGTACATACTATCTCTGGTCTAACAATAGTGTGCAATAATTCCAGTATATATACTTGTTAATAATGGCGTTATTTTTCCCACTTAAGTTAGTTCCCCTAGAAGGATAATCACCATCTGACTTTGCATATTTGACACCTTACAGCTAATCACTGTTTTTTATCAAACACATAATTCTTCTTTAATTGAAGCTTTCTGCTGATGAAAATAGAATGGTATAATATCCCTGAAAATTTGCTGTGTGATCTCACATAAACAAAGCTTCAGTCTTAGAAA
Organism: Carlito syrichta; assembly: GCF_000164805.1. Lineage (NCBI taxonomy): Eukaryota > Metazoa > Chordata > Mammalia > Primates > Tarsiidae > Carlito > Carlito syrichta. The sequence goes on along the minus strand of NW_007079946.1, from coordinate 143,151 downwards.
TGGTCAATTCAAGAAATCACAATTCATACTTTTAGATTTTTCTTTTTTTTTTTTTTTTGAGTTGGAGTCTCACTCTGTCACCCAGACTGGAGTGCAGTGGTGGCTCCCGGCCACCGCAGCCTCGACCTGCTGGGCTCCGGCGATCCTTCCGCCTCAGTCTTCCAAGTAGCCGGAATTACAGGCATGTGCTACCACGCCTGGCTGATTTTTTGATTTATTGTGGAGATGAGGTCTCGCTGCCCAGGCGGGTCTCGAACCCGCGGGCTCAGGCAATCCACTCACCTCAGCCTCCCAAAGGCGTGGGATTACAGGCTGAGCCACCTCATGCTTTTAGATTTTAATCCCCTCCCCACCTTTTTTAAGAGACAAAGTCTTGCTCTGAAGTACAGTGGTGGCATCCCGGTTCACCGCAGCCTCAAACTTCTGGGCCCAAAGGCCCCTCCTACTTCAGGCTCCTAAGTAGCTGGGACTACAGGTTAGTAGTAGATGGGTCACCATGCCCGGTTACATTTTTTATTTTTGAAAAGTCTAGGGTCTCACTATGTTATCCAGGGTGGTCTAAAATTAAAACTCATGGCCTCAAGAGATCCTCCCGTCTCAGCCCCCCAAAGTGCTAGGATTACAGGCATAAGCTGGTCTTAACCCTTATTTCTATGACAGCTATTAAAACATAGCCCTTGTACCTTGGAACCAAGTTATACGGACTCCGACTCATCCTCCCAGCCGCTAGAGACCGAAGTGACACAGGCTCTCCAAAGTATACATGGATGTTTCCAAAATTTTCAGAGAGAATCCTTCTGGCTTTCAACAACCCCTAATAGTATCACCAGAAAAGAAAAGAAAACAAAGAGGAGTAAATTCAGAAATTAGTTGATGTGTGAGTTAGCATATTCTCTAAGTTCAAACAGAATCAAGTTTGGCTCTCCTTTACGTACAGTTGTAGATTCTTTTGGCTTAGGAACCCCTAGAAGTTCATACACATAAAGAGTTTCTTCCAATATCTTATCATAGCTGATGCTAATTGGGACAAGGTAGGTATCAAAAACTTCTCTTTTAAAAAATGGCTCCATCACAATATTCAGAAGACCTGTGAACACAGGGGAAAATGTCTCATCTCAGATACTGAAGAATAGAGCACACATGGGAAGATACTGCCAGAGGAGGCGGAGAGGAGGGTATACCTCATCAATTAGGGTACCTGATTTCAAATCAGGTGAAATGGGGACCAAAGTAAGGCCCAAACTTTACCTACACAATGACTATTTGTATACCTAACCCTGAATTATACCGCACAACTTTAAATTAAAAAAAAAAATAGCATACATACACATCAAGTCCTTGATTTAAAGGTTAATCCTAAATAGTTACACTTACAGAGAAAAGAATATCTTGTTTTTAAAAAAGTGTCAAGTTCTATGTAGCAGTTAGGACAACATCACATCAAAAGCCTTTGGTTTGTATTTTTTCCTTCAAATCCGCAGTCACCTACCAAATTTAGGAGGCAATGTCTTGGCAGAGCGGCTTCTTGTGCCTTCGAGGAAAAATTCAACAGGAGCATAACCATTCTTTAAAGAGAAAACACAAACAAACAAAACAAAACACAAAACCCGTTGCCTACTCTCAGAATGAGAAATGCTTATTTTGATTCCTCTTCCCAAGCTCCCTCCCAGCTCCCTGAACAAACATTGCTTACAGCAAGACTTAAACAAAAGAGTCACACAGATTAAACAGATTGCTGAGGTTATGAACCTTCCTTGAAGGGGAAAAAAAGCTAAGCCAGTGTATTCAGAGGCTAAGAATGTAAACAAGCAAACATCAGTGAGAAGAAAAAATAGCTTGAGAGTAGTTGGCAATTATTTGCATTTACCCGTAACATGGTTTTTACATATTCAGAGAACACAGCCCAGTACAGCTTATTGCCCCCAAAGGTACGCCGCATGAAAAAGGCACCGGACATCCGCAGCAGCTCGCTAACCACTTTCATCCCCAGGAAGTCTAAAAAATAAAGGAGAAGTTAGATTTGTTTGTAGGTCTTGAGGCTTTCTATAAAGATCTAACCTCAAACATTATTCAGATTTCATATATGTGAGATACCCCAATGATATTAATGATTCTACTTTCTGAGGTTAAAATCCATAAGAGACAGCCAGTAGAATTATGAAAAGATGGGATTCAGTGAGCCAGGTGCTTGCTTGCTGGGAGCTTACCTGGCACCACTGCATTTAAAAACAGGCTGGCTACACACCAGGGGCGACAGCAGAGCTAAGTGACAACTTAATAATCTCATAATGCCAATTTCTTTAGTTAGCCCTGCTGCTGAAGTTGACGACAGATCAACACATGCCCTTATGCTCTGGACAGTCAGGCCAAGCTAGCTCTCATCTTTCTCCCATTAAGTAAAAATACCAACTTACTTTTAGTGGAACACATTAGATAAAGCAAATCTTGTAAGAAAGAGTTCTACCAGCAATTCTATTTTATTTTTAGAGATGGGGTCTCACTCTGTTGTCCAAGCTGGAGTGCAGTGACACAATCATAGGTCACTGCAACCTCAACTCTTAGACTCAAGCAATACTTCTACCTCGGTCTCCTGAGTAGCTGTGACTACAGGCACACGCCATCATGACTGGCTAACTTAAATTTTTTTGTATAGCTGCAGTCTTATTATGTTGCCCAGGCTGGTCCTGAACTCTTGGCTTTAAGAGATCCTCCCACCTTGGCCTCCCAAAGTGCTGGGATTACAGGTATGAGCTACTGTGCCTGGCTTCAGCAGTTTTAGAACAGTCCTTCTTTTCACTTTCCCTAATTTCAAACAACTTCTTCATATGTTTATTCATATGAAAATGCTTTTAAAGTGTTAAAACCCTGGCAGTTTGTACCATACTGTTTGCTTCATTTACTAATGAAGGTGTACACTTGAATCCCAGCTTTCCCATCTACCTTAAAAGGGAGTTGATAAACAATTTACTTGCCTCAGCATCCTACTTTTAGGAATCAATCTTACAGAAATAAAAGCACTGATATAAAAATTCATTGCAACACTATTTGTAACAGCAAAACTAATAAACTATGAAATATTTAAATGGCTGAATATTATACAGCTATTAAAAATAATGTTAAAGCCGGGCTCGGTGGCTCAGCCTGTAATTCCGTGTTTTGGGGGGTTGAGGTGAGTGGATTGCCTGAGCCTGCGGGTTCGAGACCCACCTGGGCAACTTGGCGAGACCTCATCCCTACAATAAATAAAAAATCAGCCGGGCATGGTAGCGTGTGCCTGTAATTCCGGCTACTCAGAAGCCTGAGGTGGAAGGACTGCCGGAGCCCAGCAGGCCGAGGCTGCAGTGGCCAGGAACGGCCACTACACTCCAGTCTGGGCTACAGAGTGAGACTCCAATTCAAAAACAAACAAACAAAAACAACAAACAAACAAAAAAATAATGTTAGATGTGAAGCTGGACCCTCATCTTACACCATATGCAAAAATTAACTCAAAGGATCAAAGATCTGCATGCAAGACTTGAAACTATAAAACTCTTAGAAGAAAACATCAGGGAAAAGCTTCATGACACTGGGTTTGAAAATGATTTCTTGGATCTGACACCAAAAGCACAGGGAATAAAATTTAAAAAATAGATAAACTGGAGTACATCAAAATTAAAAACTTCTGTGTATCAAAGAACACTATGAACAGAGTGAAAAGGTAACCCATGAAATGGAAGACAATATTTACAAATCACATATCTGATAAGGGATAAATACCAAGAATATATAAAGAACTTCACAACTCAACAAAGAAAACAAACAACCCAATTAAAAAATGGGCAATGAGCTGGGCTCGGTGTCTCAGCCTGTAATCCCAGCACTTTGGGAGGCTGAAGTGAGTGGACTGCCTGAGCCCGCGGGTTCGAGACCTGCCTGGGCAACTTGGCGAGACTCATTTCTACAATAAATAAAAAATTAGCCGGGCATGGTAGTGTGTGCCTGTAGTTCCAGCTACTTGGAAGGCTGAGGTGGAAGGATCGCCGGAGACCAGCAGGTTGAGGCTGCGGTGGTTGGGAGCGGCTGCTGCACTCCAGTCTGGGTGACAGAATGAGACTCCAACTCAAAAAAAAAAAAAAGGCAATGGACCCAATTAGACATTTCTCCAAAGAAGACACAGACAGCCAATGAGCACACACAAAAAAGATGCTCGGTCTCACTAATCACTGGGGAAGTGCAAAAAAAACTATAATGAGATACCACTTCACACCAATTAGAATGATTATTTTAAAAAATCAGAAAATAGCAAGTGTTGACATGATATAGAAAAATGGAAACTTCGGTGCACTGTTCATGGGAATGTAAAACGGTACAGCTGCTATGGAAAGCAGTATGGTGGTTCCTCAAAAAAATTAGAAAGAAAATTAACATATGATCCAGCAATTCTATTTCTTAGTGTACATCTAAAAAAAGGAAAACAGGGTCTTGAGCAGATATGTGTTTCCAACTTTAAAAAGGAAGGAAAATCTGATACATGCTACAACATGGATGAGCCTGAAGGACATTATGCTAGCATATTTTACTTATGCTAGTCTCAAAAGGACAAATACTCTATGATTCTGGGGAGGAACAGGGAATGGGTGCCATTTCAGTTTTGCAAGATGAGGAGCTCTGGAGATGGATGGTGGGGATGGTAGCCCAATAATGTGGATGTACCTAATGCCTCTTACCTGTACATTAATGTACCTTTAATGTATACAACATATTTAATGTACATTAAAGATGGTTTCTAATGTACCAATTTTATGTCATGAACACTTTGCCACAATTAAAAACGTATTTAAAAAGTTAGATCTATCTATTGCTTGGAGAGATAGCCATTGATATACTACCAAATGAAGAAAGCAAGAGGCAGGTACATGTAGGCAGCATAGTTCGTTTTCCAAAACCAAACCAAAGAATGCTGTGTGCATCCACTGCCTGTATGTCTGCTGGGGCACCGTAAGGCGCAGTGTGGAAGAACGTAACCCCAACTGTTAAACAGGGCTGCTTTCAGGATCTTCTTCAGATACCTCAGTATTACTACAATCATTCCAGCGAACATTTTAATTTTTAAGTGAAAAGACAGTAAAAAAAACAAAACGTACCCATTCCCGCTGCTATAACTGGCACAGGCAAATCATAGTTGTACAAAAGAAAAGACAGGATCAGGAAGTCAATGTAACTTCGATGACTGGGCAGCAGAACCACAGGATGTTCCTGGATGGCTCGTTGTAGCTTGAACACAAATGTTACATTTTGACTATTTCAGTTGTCATGTTATTAAAAACCACATTTCAAATCAGAAAACAGAAGAATAGTTTATCTGTAGAGGGAATACTAACCATCTTTTTATATCTCCTCTATCATATATACAATGTACTCTGATTAGGTCAAAGTATTATTTCAGAGTTCTAGTTGAACAATTTCACATAGTGCATGAATATTAAAAATGTAAATTTTATTGGATCAGAATAATAGTGATGATGGCTAACACATATATGTTGGGCACTGTATCAGCATCACTTTACCCACACCAGTCATCTTACACACATAGTTTAACACCACAGTTTTGTAAATTAAGGCCTCAGTCTTAGCTTCCTTGACTGTAAAATGGTCATGCATCCAACCAACGGTAGAACTGGGAATGGAACTCAAGTCAGTCTGACTTAAAAAATCAACTGCTAACCACTGCACTAAATTGGCTGGTAGTAGTAATAGAAAACAAAGCTTCTCTTGGGAAGATTTTTAAAAAATTCTATAAATTATTAGGACAGAGTGAAAAGAATGGTATTTCTCTAAGTGCTGGACTCACTGACAGGGAGAAGGGTACCAGGTAGTTGGAAGGGATACATTTAAGTCTCCAAATATATTTCTCAGGCCACTAACCTCATGAATAGTCACAAATATCAATGTGTCAGGTTTCTCTGGAATTTAAATATAACTAACAAAGACCAAGTGATCTGTGATCAGTTAAGACACAGCTCACCAACACCAGTGCCAAACACTTTACTGAATGTTTTCTTGACAGATCCAGAGAATAGATCAGCAATCTCAAAAACAGTCGTAAGAGGAAAAAGAAATATTTAACAGGAAAGTAAATGATTCAGTAAAAACAGAATATTAAAAGGCATGAGGAAGAAGGTAAATGAAGTTAGGAGCCTTTCTATAAGGAAAAACTATTAAAAAAACACAAATGAATTAAAATAATCTCCATAGAGAAAGCTCTTTCTTACAGGAAAAAGCAAAAATAAATAATACAAGTTACAAAATTAGAAATATCAGCATTTTACAATCATTAGAGTAATAACTGATTCAGCCAAAACTCATCAGTGGATGGAAAAACTCGTGGAGAAAAGTATCATGGAAAATAGGATACTTAACGATTCTCAAAAGTGTCTCTACACAAGATACTTATTAACCATAAAGGCAAAAACCAGTCACTTTACAGTGGAGAAGCCTGGCAGACAGCTCCTAAACCAACTGATGAAAGTGAGCATCTCCAGTAACAGGACCAACAGACACCATCTGCTCCTGATATGATGCCCTGAGAACACAACACAGGTTCCAGAGTATTCCTGCCAAAGTACATAACGTGAATCTAATATTGAAATAGCACCGCTCAAATTCAAATCATGGGGCACTATAAAGTAATTGGCCTGTTTTTATTTTTAATTTTTTTGAGTTGGAGTCTCACTCTGTCGCCCAGACTGGAGTGCAGTGGCTGCTCCCAGCCACTGCAGCCTCAACCTGCTGGGCTCTGGCAATCCTTCCACCTCAGCCTTCCAAGTAGCTGGGATTACATGCACGCGCTACCACACCCAGAAAATTTTTTGCTTTATTGTAGAGATGAGGTCTCATCAAGTTGCCCAGGAGGGTCTCGAACCCGCGGGCTCAGGCTATCCACTCACTTCGGCCTCCCAAAGCACGGGATTACAGGCTGAGCCACTGAGCCCAGCCTTGGCCTGTTTTTAATAAAAAAAATTTAAAAAATGAAACATAACAAAATGACTCAGATTCTGTTCTAGATTAAAAAGGTTGAGAGAGATGTGAAAGTGGGATACAACATACTGCCTGAGACTTTCTTTTGCTCTATAGAACATAACTGGGACAACTGGTGAAATATGAATGAGGTTTATTACTAGTGTGCTATCAATGTTAATTTTCTTCTTTTGATAACTGAACCATAAGAGAACATTCTTAATTACAGAAAAAATACACCAGAGTATTGGGGAAAAGATAAAGGAAAAGTTGTAGGGGAATCAGGTAAAGCCCATTAGAAATTCTTTGTATTAGTTTTTGCACCTTTAGTGAACATGCGACATTAAGTTGTTCTATAAGCCTTATTTGACTAAGTTAGTCTGAAGTCTGTAGGTCTGAAGTTAAAAGGGAAAATGAACCAATCTCCAGAGAGACACTGCCTCTTCTGCCCCGACTGGAGGCCTGATAACAGTACTAGGCTTTTACTTATCAAGTGAGATGTCCTAGAGTTGACTGAATTGCGAGGGGTTGAAGAGATTGTTCTTTTTAACATCAATACTCACTTTCTGAATACCTTCTTCATTTACACACACCTTCGAAAAAATCTGTTTAAATATTTTGCTTAGGCTGAAGGCAAAAAACCGAATGGCTCCCAGACGCAGTTTGTGACTCATTTCATCCAAGATCTCACTAACTTCCTCTCGGAGGACATCGGCAGATTGAAGGGATTCTTTGGAAAGCTAAAAGGAAATAGAAAGCAGGAAGAAATTTCTGAAAACCAAAGAAGCCATAGATCTTTACTCAAGTCAGTATGACTAGTTCCAAATGGATCTATTACATAACTCAAAGATGGTATGTTTTCCTTTTAATTTATACTGACATAATTTATTTTCTTACATAGTAAAAGTAGACAAATGGTCCTACAAGTCAAGTTTGAAAGCTAGAAATTCAGAGAAAAAGTTTTCTGAGATAGCACTTAAGACTAAAGAAAACACTTCGCCTTTCCATTTGGTTTGTTAATAAGTTTACACCTGAACTTTCTAAAATAAGCGGTTCATGCGATCTAGTGTTTTGGCACTTAGTAGTTTCTCTAGCAGATTGTTGCAGCACTTCACCTGCTTGCTCAACCCTGTTACAAGGTAACATACAAGATTACATTGGCCAACTCATTCTGTGTGAGAGTGCGGGGGAAAAAAAAAAAGAAATAACCAATTCAGATCACATCGGATATGCTGGTCACTGACACAAAAGTCCCCAAAATAGCAAAGGACAATTAGTGAAATCAAGGATCTCACAATGGAGCTGACTTTATTCACATGGCATCACACCTTTTGTAAAGAAAACAAAATGTTTGCAGTGTGCTAGGACTGTAGAGATGAACAAGTTACGGTTTCTGTCCTCAAGGAAGCCTGAATTGACCATTTTCATTTTCCCTTAAACAAGAACTTTGGATGTCTATGTGATAAATAATATTTATACTTCCCAAAGGAGAATGCTCTGCTTTAGGATGAGGCATAGAAGTTCAGAGGATGGAATGTTGGAGCCTGCATCACATGCAGTGAAGAAGTATCTTTTTTTTTGAGTCAGAGTCTCACTCTGTAGCCCAGGCTGGAGTGTAGTGGCATGCTCAAGGTCACCGCAGCCTCGACGCACTGGGCTCAGGTGATCCTTCCGCCTCAACCTTTCAAGTAGCTGGAACTACAGGCATGCACTACCATGCCTGGCTTATTTTTTGATTTATTGTAGAGATGAAGTCTCGTCAAGTTGCTCAGGCTGGTCTCAAACCCCTGAGCTCAGGCAGTCCTCTCACCCCAGCCACCCAAAGTGCTGAGATTACAGGCTTGAGTCACTGCACCGGGCAGGAAGTATCTTATCTTGTTTTCTTCCCCTAAAATTCACACACTGCAAAATCAATCATTTTAAAGTGAACAATTCAGCGGTATTTGGTACATTCACAAATGTTGTGCAACTACCTCCTCTATCTAGCTCCATATCTTATCTTTTTGGAGCTCAGTGCATCAGGCCTAAGAGGGAGGAACTGGGATGAACTGTTTCCTCTTACCTGTGTTCCTTTATTTTGACTCAGATTATCTGAAACAGTGACCATAGTAAGAAAATATCTTTCTCTTAGCTCCAGTCCTTAAAATAAGCCAGCAGTTCCCAAATTTTGCTATACTTTAGAATTGCCTGGGCTTCTTCAAAAGCTACTGATGCCTGGCTTCCTCCCCATAACATTTTGATTTAATTGGCATAGGAGAGATATGTAGGAGCAGGGACTTTTAAAAGCTCTCTGAGAAATTCTCATACAGTGGTTTGAAAACCACGGGAATAAACTATGTTCTCTGTTAGGAATACTCTTCTTTACCTGCTCCACCTAAAAAATTCCTCATCATCGTTCAGGCCTCATTTTTATTTTTTCAATTTGTGAGTCGGGTCTCATACTGTCTGTCCCCCAGGATGGAGTGAAGTGGCACAAACTTGGCTCACTATAGCCTCAAACTCCTGGATTCAGGAGATCCTTCCACCTCAGCCTCCTGAGTAGCTGGAACTAGAGTTATGTGTGCCACACTGGGCTTTTTTTTCTTCATTTTTGTAGAGATGAGGTCTCGCATGCTCCCCAGGCTAGTCTTGAACTCCTGGGCTCAAACAATCCTCCCATCTTGGCCTCCCAAAGTGCTGGGATTTACAAGTATGAGTCATCACACCCAGCCTCAGACCTCACTAAAGAAAAAAAAATTCACTTCCGTGCCTCCCTAAGCCAAATTGGTTGCCCCTATGATTATTTAGTGCTTAGTGCTTCTCCATATTGGACTCTGACTTGCAGGCCTCACGTCATATTTCATTGTAACTAACTGTACAACTGTCATCATTCCCTACAAGATTATATACACTGTGCTCAATTTGCTCCCTGTTACAAGTGTCTAGCAAAGAGGCTAACACATACTATGGGTATGATAAATATTTGATGAATGTGGTAAATGTTGCTCAACCTAAAAGGATACATTAAAGACAGCAAAATAAATTCATAGAATTAAGAAGAGAAATAACTTATTGACAATGAACAAATCTGGTCATGGTTGAAGACGAAATCACTTACCTGTTTAATGACATAATTAATCTCTTCAGAATTCAGAACACTACATTTAATATCAATGGGCTTACATGGAGTTATTCCCTTATAGACGAGAGGTGTGTAGCATTTCATTGCAAATTTCAAGTCACTGACATGCCTCCTCTCTTCTAAGATATCTTCAAACTCATCCCACTTTTTGAGCTCCTTCTATGGGTAAGGCAAAATGAAAGAAAGCAATAAGCATATATTGTTAAATAAATTACGACAGATTAGGGACTAGATTGGTAATCCTTCATCTCTGCCAAATTTTTTATTCTATGACATGTTCTGAGGTTAGGTTTTTCATACACTAAGAAATACAATTAGGATCAATAAACTGATATTGAATTATATTAATATTTTATTATCATCACTATGTTTCTGATTGCTATCTTTGTACAGCCAATACCCCTTGGGGAAATTTAACAAAGATAGCAAAAAGGCAACATTAAGCTCTACAATAACCTGATCAATTTTACCTACCACATGAAAACTTGTCTTGTTTGCCTTTATTTAGCTTTAAAAATTAAATAAAAACATATATCACAAACCAAATTATGTCAAATAAAACAAACCTACATGAGTACAAACAAAAGAAGAAACAAGTGCTCACATAAGCTACTATTGAGAAGTCAATTGCTATGGTAACTTTCTTATCTCCTGTTCAGTCCACTGAAATTCAGATACTATCCAACCAGTCCCTAAAACTGCTCTTATAAGGCTACCAATTACTTCCGAATTATTAATCTAACTTTCTGATTATAATAGTAATAGTAGTAATAATTATAGCTTACTAAGAGGCAGGCACTATTCTAAGAGCTTTGTATATTAAAGAACAATCCTCACAACAAACTTATGAAGCAGTTGTTATCATGAACCCCGTTTTACAATGGAGAAACCAAGGCATGGAGAAGTGAAATAATCCCTGCAAGGTCCCACAGCTTGTAAAAGGCAGAGACATTCAAACTTGAGACTTATGGCTTCACAGATCTTGCTACTAACCATCATCCTGTACTACTTACCATGTTTGTTCATGGAAAATTTGGAAACATGGACATACAAGCAAATATAAACTGCACAATTTTATACCCCAGGAATAACTACTCTTATTACTTAGTAGTTTCATATTTTTCATTCATAGCTGTATAAATGCATATTGTAAAATTCAAAATATAAACCATATTTCTCAATTATGGGTATTTCCCAATATTAAATACCCTTTAAAAACATTTGATGGGCTGCATAATCATCTTTAAGTTCCCCAACTTCTTAAAATAACTTTAAAAAATTACCAAAGTGATACACGTTCATTGTAAAAATTTAGAAAATACAGTAAAGTACAAAGAAAACAATAAAAAGCACTGCAATCACATGACCCAGAGACCATTCTAATGAATGCCTTTTTCTCTGCATATTCCTTCTCCCCACCACACAGACACTATGATTTGCAATCTGATTTTTCTACTTTATGTCAAATCCTCCTCCATGTCATTTAAGTGTCTTCCATTTTTTTTTTTTTTGAGTTGGAGTCTCACTCTGTCGCCCAGACTGGAGTGCAGGGGCCGCTCCCAGCCACCGCAGCCTCGCCTGCTGGGCTCCGGGATCCTTCAGCCTCAGCCTTCCGAGGAGCCGGAATTACAGGCATGCGCTACCACTCCTGGCTGATTTTTTGATTTATCGTAGAGATGAGGTCTTGCTGCCCAGGCGGGTCTTGAACCCGCGGGCTCAGGCAATCCACTCACCTCAGCCTCCCAAAGGCACGGGATTACAGGCTGAGCCACCGAGCCCAGCTCTTCCATTAATTTTAACATCGGACATTTGAATCATGTTTCACCCTGGGTAGCATACACAAATGCAACAGACATTCTTAAACATAATCTTTGTGCATAACTCTTTTCATTTCTTTCAGTTTAATAATTAATTCCAGGCTTTTTTCCAGTCTTCATCCTCCTAGACTTCACTATAGCTTGACATCATTTTCCCTCTTCAACCATCCTGAGATTTTTCTGCGAATACTAAGCATATGTGCTTCCAAATCTTTTACCCTGTTCTCTTCTCCCACTTAAGCTCCTGTCATACATACTTAGTGGAAAACACTCACATGTGTTTTCCAAAACCAGACTCAGTTCTCCTATACAGATCTACAACCTGATTGTTTTCCTGAAATCGTAATCATCAACCGCCATGCAATCTCCATCCCTTTACATAATTCTAGACTCCTCCCTCACCCTCTCTACCCAATCCAACTAATCCTGTCAGCCTGGCTGGAAGAATGTACCACATTCACTCCTCATTGCCATGGCCACTGTTTCAGCACGGGCTTCCTGTGCAGCCGTTTCTCTTCACTACAATAGTCTCCTTGCTGGTCTCCATGCCTATTTTTGCCTCCATGGAATTAATCCTCCATGCTGCTATGGTGCTCTTTTCAAAACACCACTCTGACCAGATTATTTCCTACTTAAATACTCCTAACTCCTTCAGAATAAGACCGAAGCCAATTCTTGTGTCATGTGATACTGCCATGACCTGGCCTTTCCTTCCCGCTCATAGCCTAGCAACTCCACAGTCCACTCCACAGTGAGTTGCATCTCCCAAAACACGTCATTGTTGGCGTCCCATTGAGCATATTAAAATAACCTGGGGCACTTAAAAAATTACTGGTATCCCAGGCTCCACCTCTAGAGATTCTTGATTAATTAGGTCTGTGAGTGGTGCCTAGGCATCAGAGATCTTTTTTTTTTTTTTTTGAGTTGGAGTCTCACTCCGTCGCGCAGACTGGAGTGCAGTGGCCGCTCCCGGCCACCGCAGCCTTGACCTGCTGGGCTCCGGCGATCCTTCCGCCTCAGCCATCCGAGTAGCCGAAATTACAGGCACGCGCTACCACGCCCGGCTGATTTTTTGATTTATTATGGAGATGAGGTCTTGCCAAGTTGCCCAGGCGGGTCACGACAGAATTCTTTTAAAAAGAATTCTGTCAAGACAGGAAAAAAGTGAAAATAAATAAATAAACAAAAAAATGGAATTTAAAAAGTACTCCCAGTGATTCTCAAATGCAGCTAGGCTTGAATGTTACTGCTCATGGATTGGTCTTCTCTATACCATTCTGAAGAAGTAGTTGCTGTGATTAAGTAAACATATTTACATGACTATTCACCCAGGAACACAATAAAAAGAGCTCGAGCAAGAAGACAGAGGCCCAGTATCTCTCCCCATCTGAACCGATGTGGCGGGCCTCTCCCTGTTGACAGCTCAACAGGCCTTCCTTGCAGTTTCCTTTCAACTGCTCTGGAGGACCCCTTCATTCTGTGGACAGGCACCAGGAGTCTGCAACGTACGGGGCACTGTTTTACAGGCTGAGAGTACAGCATGAACAAAGCAGGCAGCGACTGCACTGAGGGAGCTCACGTGACCCTAAGGAAAGCGACAACACCAGACCAACAAGGTAAGTTCACTTAGTGATACCACCACTAATGGTGGTGGTTAAACGGTTAGTGTTTAACCATTTAACAACTGAAATGGGAAAGCCCTGAGTTATAGCATTTGCCAATTTCTGAGGTACATAATACTATCACCACAGCAGAATTCAAGCTACCAATTCGACCGCAGTCAACAGAGTTGGGGAGAGATGTGCAGTAGCTCACAGTTATATGGGATATCCACCGCCCAGAACGACAGTTACAAACTACCTCAAGAGCATACATAATAGGACAATTCAGGGAAGTAAGTAGAAAATGCTAAGTTTTGAGTATTACTTTTGTTTTTAACAGAATTTAATTGGAAACTTACATAACGCAATCTTTAATTTTTAATAATGGCTGTGTTTTAACAATGGACTCACAAACTTCATGAAAATTTAGCAATCAGTCCTCACAAATCAGCACAAAACTGGAAAGAGAATACAGTAGGGTAATGAGGAAGAGCGATCAGCGAACTACTTAGAAGATCTCTCTGGGGAAATGATTTTTGAGTTGGGACCCCAACGATAAAAGAACCAGCAACAGAAACTTCTGGGAAAACAGCCTGCCACCTTGAGGGGACTGGGAGCGTTCTGGGAGCATGCTCACTGTCTGAGCAACAGGAGGCCGGGGCGGCTGAAGCCTAGAGAACAAGAAGTCAGAGCGATAGCTGTTACCAGCTCACGTAGAGTTCCCGTGGGACATGGTAAGGCACCCAGATCTTTCCGAGACTGTAACAGAAGCCTTGATTTACACTACGGCACAGCAGCACTTAACCATCTCTGGGCTTCTTTTCGATCTACAGTTTCACTGAAATTCACCTATGGCTTCAGGCACAACCTACTTGCTGATGATGCCAAATCTGTGTATTTAGGGCAGATCTTCCTCTTTTGCTCTAGCATCCTATCTCTAACTCTTGCTGGATGTCTCTCAAACACTTTGTGATGTATCTGGTCCATAATATAATCCTAAACTAAAAAGCATTACTTTTGCCGTCACAGACCGAACACACCCCAAAACTGAAATTATTACATATTACATTATTCTGACTAATGCTGCTCCTGTTCCCGTATTTCCTATCAGTGAAAGGCATCATCAACCACCCTCTTGCCAAATCACAGAAACCCAACAGTCAACTTCACACTACCTCCTTTTCCTTAGCCACCATATTCAGTGGGTTCTAAGGGCTGTTGATTGGCTGTCCTCAATATCCCACAAATTCATTCATCTTTCCAGGCTCATTGCCACTGCCTTACTTCAGGCTTCACCACTTTTCGGGATTACTGCAATAGCATCCCAAATGATCTCCATGTTTGCATCAGATTTCTTTCCCAACCCGGTTCTCTTCCAACTATATCTGCCTAAGCAGAATAGGCTGCCCACATAGAAAATTACACCAGAAACCTGGCAGGTCCTCTTAGACTCTCAAAAACATAAATGTTAAGATTTAGGGCTCTGATAAGGTTAAAATTTTTATCCTCAAGGATGTGTAAACATGATACATTAAATTCCTTTAGGAAATATCCTCTGCCTACTTACTTACTTTTGTTTCTCATGTCTCTTTCACTCCACCCAAGCTAACTGACTAATTCGAAGCCCAAATATGCACAAAAAAAAAAAAGGTTTTCTTGCTTGGATGCCTAGAAAAGTCTTCCCCCACTCAGTTCCCATTCACACCTCAAAAACTCAGCCCATGTGTCGCCTCCTCTTAGAAGCCTTCTTTCTCTAAGTCCCCAAACAGGTTAGGTATCCCTTCTCATTACTCCCACAACATACTGTGCATGCTTTAATTGTTGCCCTTATCCCACTTGGTTGTAACGATTTGTTTACTTTTATGAATTCTGTGCTCTTGAAGGCAAGGGCTTGATCTGTAACTTCGATATTTTACACAATGAGAATAATGGCTAGGATACTGTACATATTTTTAATGTCTGTGGCAATCGGCAGTATCCTAAACATTTCTAAAGTGCTACTTTCAGATCAGGCAGAGAGTATTATGTAATAACAGTGTGGCCGAGGAAATAAACAGATAGCCTGACATTCAAGAAAAAGTTCAGGCTGTCAAGGAAGTAAAGCTATGCAGTCACAAGAGTGGCAAGGAACTACTGGTAAGGAGAGGGTTGCTGTCCAGCATCAGAAGTAGAATATGCTCACATACAACTGCCTTAGTCATTCACAAGAAAAAGTTGACAAAAGTCTTATTCAAAAATAAAGGACGAAAGGGGAAATCAAAGAAAAAAACAAAACCACAATTCCTTTCTGTAACACAATATACAAGATGGAAATTCCAGCCAATTCACAAACCGGTGTGGGGCAAACAAAGCTGTGTGCTGCAAGCTGAATCTACACAGCAACTCTCTTCCCCACGTGCCTGCTCTGGAGTAGTAGAGTCGGAAAACAAAGCCAGAATATTTCCACACAGAACTGTGGGGGTGGGAAGACCAGTGAAGAGACAGGTTGTAGAAGTAGCTTTAGAGAAGTAGGCGGTTAACAGCAGACATAAACCCAAAGTTCTTGACAGAGAGGGGACAGAGTTTCCCCATGTTCCAAAGAATCCTGATGTCCCAATAGGAAGGTAGCCATATTCCGAAAGGCAGCCATATTTTGAAAGTGGGGTTTTGGCTTATCTAGCTCTTTTATGTTTTCCTTGTTCTGACCTTCCTGTACAAATGAATGCTTAAGTCAGAAACTGACACTAACCACCCTGCATCTTAAAAGCACGGAAATATGCTTTTAAAATGCATTCTTTTATTTCCTCCTAAAGTAGCTAAAAATTAATTTTGTGGTTCAAAAACCAACACTGGGTCAGGCATGCCTGCAACCCCAGCATTTTGGGAGGCTGAGGCTGGAGGACCGCTTGAGCCTGGGAGTTCAAAATGAGCCTGGGCAAACAGCGCGATCTTGTCTCTTTAAAAAAAGAAAAGATGGGCACAGTGGTCCACACCTGTAATCCCAGCACTTTGGGAGGCAGAGGCAAGAGGATTGCCTGAGCCCAGAGGTGCGAGACCAGCCTGGGCAACTTGGTGAGACCTCGTCTCTACAGTAACTCAAAAAATAAGGCGGGATGGTGTCATTCGCCTGTAGTTTCAGCTACTTGAAAGGCTGAATTGGAAGGATTGCTGGAGCCCAGCAAGTTGAGGCTGCCGTGGCTGGGAGCATGCCACTGCACTCCAGGCTGGGCAACAGAGGGAGACTCCGACTTAAAAAAAAAAAAAAAAAAAAGAAAGTTCTCTAGGCCAGGCGCAGTGGCTCATGCCTAAAATCCCAGCACTTTGGAGGCTGAGGTGAGAGAATTGCCTGAGCCCATAGGTGCAAGACCAGCCTGGGCAAGACCTCATTTCTACAATAATAATAAAAAAAAATGAGCTAGGTGGGCTTGCTTGTAGTCCCAGCTACTTGGAAGGCTGAGGTAGAAAGACTGCCTGAGCCCAGCAGGTCGAGGCTGCGGGGGCCGTGAGTGTGTCACTGCACTCCAGCCTGGGCGACAGAGTGAGACTCCGACTCAAAAAAAAAAAAAAGAACATCACTGAGTGACCAGCATTCTGCTGGCTAAAAGACCGGTCCAAGCCAGTAGAGGAAGAGGGCCACTTGCTGAGAGGCTGGGTGGCATTAATTGCCCTCCAAAAAGAAAAGTACAATAACGGGTGGTGGATAAACACAGGCCGTGAAAATGTCCAGAAGTTCTGAATCTTCCCACCTGGGAGACGGCCTTTAAAAACTCTGTCTCCACACCCAAGTCTCTTCTTCCAGGAATCCCAGGGCAGTCACGGGCGGGGGGCACAGCCTCGGGCTCTCGCAGGCTGGCTCAGCCCCAGCTGGCCCCAGGGTGGCTTGCCGGGCCCTCCCAGCCTCACCCCTCCTTCCGGGGCCCAGGGGCTCCCGGAAGGCCCAGGGCCCGATGGACAGAAAGAAGGAACGAGCGGAAAGGAGCCACAGGGGGCCCCGCCCGCCGAGCCTTCCCCAGGCGGTGGCCCAGACCCGCCGCCGCCCCCGTCGCCTTGGAGACCGCGCCGAGCCCCGGCCCCCTGCGCGGGAGCCGCGCCACCCGCTCTTGGGGCCACGGGTCGCGGGCCGGAGGGGGCCGGGGCGGGGCCGGGGGAGCGGAGCGCCCTCCAGCCCCGCCCGGGCCTCGACCCCGGGCGCCTACCGGGTAGAGGAGCCCCACGGCGCCGGGGCAGGCGGGGCCGACGGAGAAGCAGGAGCTGGGCGAGCTGGAAGGATCCATGGTGCGGCTGCCGTGCCGGCGCGGCCGGGGACGCTC
>NW_007079946.1:116489-125304 GCF_000164805.1 Carlito syrichta | reverse complement strand
GGGGCCGGGGGTGCAGAACGCGCTCCTCCAAGGGCAGTCGCCCCGCCTCCGCGTTCCCTGCGGGCTTTGTTGGGCTGCGGACCAAGCCTTCCGCCTCGTCCCCGGGGTGGGGGCCGAACGCGTGGCTGGTCGGAAGCAGCCGGCTTTCAGACTTGCGGAGCGACGGACAGGGGGCCTCGGCCTTTCGAAATAGCCCACTTTCCCACGATGCCCGGACTTCTGGGAAGCCGCTGGCCCCCTTGCCCCAGACCTCCCAGGTCCCGCTGCGTGGGCGTCCTGTCGGGCCGATGCCTCGGGCGTGTTGTCGGGCCACTCGCCGTCCTCACCCCGGTGCGATCCTCGCGGAGGACGGCAGAGAACTTTTTTTTCCCCCCACAAGTGAGCCGACCTTCTGCTCCCTTTCCTTTATCTTGATGGGGGAAGAGGCGAGTAAAGGAGCCTATTGATAAAGCTTGGCCGTCGCTTGGCACTTGAGAAGACAGTCCTTCACCCTCTGAAAAACTTGCCACGCGGAGGCTGACACCCCTTGTACGTGCACCAACGATAATCATTAGACCTTAGTGCCTTTTAGGACCAAGCACGTTTCTTAAAATTACAGCCTGGTATTGCAAAAGCTTTCTTACGTTTGTTTTGGAGCGACTGCTCAAAATTCTGAGCTCACCTAAAATAGTGTGAATAATAGCTTGGAGGTATTGAGAGCTTGCCATATACTTGCTTTTCGTGTATTTACTCATTTAATTTTCACAACTGCCTTATGAAATAGACGCTGTCAGCAAGCCCATGACTGCAAATGTAGAAAGGAGCTCTAGAGTTAATAAAACTGCTGGAGTTCACCTAGCTGGTAATTTGCGGAGCCGATTCCCACACAGTCTAACCCTAGATCCTGCACTTGTATTAGTTTGAGCTTCGGACAGAGCGTCTCTTTGCCCTTGGAAATACTGGAGGACAGAGAAGACTTAGCCTCTGTTCTTGAGAAGTTTAAAATCTAGTGGAAAAGACTGTTCTTCAAAATCCTAAATGTACTTGATATCAACAGGCTGGAAATCATGATCTGGGAGCTCTGAAGGCATGGAATGTGTCCACTCATTTTATATCCCTAATGCCAAAGTTTGTTTGACTTTTTTTTTTTTTAAATCAGAGTCTCTTTCACCCAGGCTGGAGTGCAGTGTCACAGTCACAGCTCACAGCAGAGTCAACCTCCTGAGCTTAGGTGATCCTTCCGCCTCAGCCTCCCGAGTAGCTGGGACTACAGGCACATGCCACCACACCTGGCTAATTTTTAAAAACTTTTTGTGGAGATGAGGTCTTCTTATGTTGTCCATGCTGGCCTCAAACATGTGGGCTCAAGCACGTCTCTTGCTTTGGCCTCCTAAAGTGTTGGGATTACAGGTGAGGGTTACACCATGCCTGGCCTAGTTGGCTCTTAATAAGTGTTTGTCAAGTGAACTATTAACCCTTTGCATTCGGATGCCTCCTCTGAAGGGACATTGTAAATCTAGCAAACCACTCAGATGTCCCCTCTAAAGGGACATAGAGAAATTGCTAGTGGTTAAATAGGACAAACGTAAGTCAGCCCAAATTTTTTAAAGAAAATGTATGTTTCCTTGAAGTTTTCCATTCAAATTACACAAAAAAGCAAAGAGATGGCATACATACTGAGATATGATCAGTTGAGAAGTGGTTTTCAGGAATCACGAGTCCGTCCTTGCATGTCTTCAAGCAACAGACTTGTCAGTAAGTTACATATGAATGTGGGAGGAAGAAAACAAGTATGTTGTTTGCCTGACTAGGAAAACACCAGGTTAAAGATGCCAAACAGATTACTATTGTACATGTCACTGTGGACCTGCAATGCATGTCATTACCACACGTTAGGAAAATATAAGATATAACATTTTGATTTTTTTGATCATAAGTAAGTTCCTTAATGCTCAAAATTCCATTATAGGCTGAATATCATTACAGTGCAATAATTGTTTCCAGCACTATACTATTTAATATGAGGTGATTTGTTTTTTACCATTTCATAAAAATGCAGTCAGTCGAGTTGCTGGTAGGTGGTCTGTGAGATGTCTCTGAGTGCAAAGGGTTAAATAAAATAGAAGCAAGCGTAAGTCATCAACTGATATTTAGAGAGCTCTGTGGTATTTGTACCACGAGTAATGAGGCTTAGGTTGGAACTTTGAGGTGACTGGTCAGAGTTTGAACAGGTGAAATAGCAGATAAGGGCATTCAGTAGAAAATAAAGGCATGCAAATTGAGCCAGTTGTCTTAGGCTCATTTTAATTCCTAACTATGAAAGGAAATAGGAAGACTGTGACAATCTTGTTACCATAGAAAGTGTTCAGAAGAAACACTGGCTGCAGTACCTGATGTTTTTAGCATAAAATGTGAACCCGTTGGGATTACTAGTCTGGGAACTGTTGCTGTGATGACACTTTGAGGTAAGACCAAGGTGAGGACTAAAGTAGCTGTGCTGAAAAGGGTTGGAGACACAAATACAGTTACCCAGGAACAGGTGACTACATTTTGGATTCTGTAAATTACGCAGAAGCACCCTCTTTGAAGAAAAATAAATAGTTGATTTCTTCGTATGTGCTTCAGGGTCCTTATAGCCATGGGTTATACATAAGTACATTCATATTATTTTATACTGGCAATAGCTAAAACTGAAAATACATTTTCCTTTCTGTGTTTGAACAAACAGGAGAGACAGAAGATGAAACAGAACAGAAGAGAATCAGGAAGAAAAGGGAAAACAAGAGGAGACATATAGGAACTTCCATGGCCTTGGCAGCAGAGCCAGCTGTCCTGCCTGGTTCTCCTGTAAGAAACCAGAAGAGTGCTTCCAGCTTCTTCAAGAAACTCAGAGAAGAGCTGCAGTGTGCTGCCGGCACTCCCACGGGTCCTTCTTCAGGACCCGAAGTCCCTACTGCTGCAGTATCTCCCTCTCCCTTAAAGAACAGCAGACGACAAGTAGAAGTGGTGGAATTTCACAGCAGAAGTAAAAAAAGAAAGCTGATGCCAGATCAGGATGAGAGCACAAAGGTAACGGAGTTGCTTAACTTATATGTATTTGATGACACTCCTGGTGTCATGATATTAGGTGAATATCTCTAGAAACTGTGCTAGGAGTGCCCAAGACCACCCTCAGGTCCATGGATTTGCTAAAAAGACTCTCAGGACTCAGCATATCGTCCTTATCAGTCATGTAGGCATGCAAATTGACCTTAGTTATTCAGGCTCTAGATTGCCAGAGAATAGCAGGTGTTTATCAATCACTCTGTTAGGATAAACTGGGCAAACTTGAGACAGTAGTGGCGCAAGGCCTCAGGTGTGCAGAAACACTGATCAGACAGGAGATTCTGATTGTTCTGTTCTCAGGAGCCAACCAGCAGCCGGTCATGAAAACAGGATTTTCTTGAGAATGTTCAAGGTTTGATAAGTCTAAGCTTGCTGAGTTAACTCTTTCAACAACTAGTTCTAGCATTCCTGCTATGTGCCAGCCACTGTTCTAGGCACTGGGATATAGCATTGAACAAAATCAACAGAAATTCTTGTTCTCAAGGAACTTACATGCTGGTGGAAAAACAGTTTGATTTTATTGAGCAGCAGTCTCTTTTAGACTTAACTTGTAAATCTGACCCAATATTTAGTATACAAGAGAGGTGTGGAGCTCAAGTAAGTGCCAAAGGTCAGGTTCAAACCCCAGGCTTTCTGGCTTCAACGTTGTTTGCTTAACTACTACACTAGAGAGACAGACTTTAGGTTAGGCTCTTTGTCCCTTGAGTGACACAAATGACTGACCCAGAACCATGAAAGACATGTTGTCAAGTTATTGCCAAATAGCTTTGGTCATTCTCCTGTTCTTTTTTTGAATTGTAGTCTCACTTTGTCGCCCAGGCTGGAGTGCAGTGGCACGCTCACGACCACCCCAGCATTGACCTGCTGGGCTCCTGCAATCCTTCCGTCTCAGCCTTCCAACTAGCTGGAACTACAGGTGTGCACTACCACACCTGGCTAATTTTTGATTTATTGTAGAGATGAGGGCTCCCCAAGTTGCCCGGGCTGGTCTTGAACCCACGGGCTCAGGCAATCCTCTCGACTCGGCCTCCCAAAGTGCCGGGATGACAGGCTGAGCCACTGAGCCCAGCCCATTCTTCCATTCTTACTGCCCTCATATTGCTCTGCAATATTTGCTTACTCCACAGTGCTCTACCCTGAAATCCACTGTGTTCCAGTGGTGCCTTTTCCTTTATACCATGCTCCCTCTTCTTGAGTAAATGTACTGTAAGGGAGAAGGTAATCTAGTTGAAGTAGTTCACTCTCACTAAGGTATGAACAAACTTTTTTTTCTTGAGTTGTGCTCTCACTGTGTTACCCAAGGTGGAACACAGTGGCGTGATCTTGGCTCACTGCTACCTCAACCTCCTGGTCTCAGGCAATCCTTCAGGAGCATGCCGCCTCGCCCGGCTAATTTTTTGACCTTGTGGTCTGGCTATGTTGATAACTCAGTTCTGGCTGTGTTGATAACTCAGGCTCAGGCAGTCTTCCTGCCTTGGCCTCCCCAAAGTGCTGGGGTAACAGGTATGAGCCACTACAGACTTCTTAATATTCCTAAAACTGCCTGCATTTGTAAAAGAGTGTTTATTTACCCAGCCATTCTCTCTCTCTATTTGGAGACAGGTTGAATACTGTAACCAACAAATTTAAAAAAACAAAACAGGCGGGCACAGTGGCTCAAGCCTGTAATCCCAGCACTTTGGGAGGCTGAGGTGAGAGGATTGCCTGAGCTCACGGGTTCGAGACCAGTCTGGGAAACTTGGTGAGACTTCATCTCTACAATTAAAAAAAAAAAATTAGCCGGGCATCATGGCACATGCCTGTAGTTCCAGCTGTTTGGAAGGCTGAGGCAGAAGGATCGCCGGAGCCCAGCAGGTCGAGGCTGCGGTGGCCAGGAGCGTGCCACTGCCCTCCAGCCTGGGCGACAGAGTGAGACTCCGGCTCCGAAAAACAAAAAGCCAAACTAAGTCATGCAAGGAAAAGTGTCCCTGCTCGGCCAGTCAGCCCTAGACAGGCCCGCCGCGTCGGGTGGCCTTCCTGCCTTCACTCTTCACCTCGCATCCCTCCCCAGCTGCTCTTCTGCTCTGTGGCTCCGCGCCCTTCTCCCTTGCCTAACGTGCAAGTTCTCAAAATCTCCCGACATTCCTCTCTTCCTTGTGTGAGCGAGGAAGGCTCGATTCGTTGGGAGCGTTTAGGCTGTGATTTGATAACAGTCCCCAAATCTCAGTGACTTCAAAGGCCCAAGTTAGTTTGTCTCATGTGTCCATCAGAATGGGCAGGAACAGGGCTCCTCATTTAGGGACCCCGGATGATACCGTGCCCCCCCCTCTGGAGGTTGTTAGTTGCTTTAGTGAAGGGAAGAGAAGAGGAGTTGGTGAAGGGCTCTTGAGGCTTCCATGTGCCGGGGAGGACACATTCCCTCTGCTCACACTTCTTTGGCCAGAGAAAGCCACGTAGGCATGCCTGGCATCAAGTAGACAGAGAAGTGGATTCTCCTGGGTGTCTGGAAGTGGAGGAGGACTCAGTATTGCCAGTGGGCAGTGATGCCTCCTGCCACAGTGAATATGAGGGGAAGAAAACAGGATACTGCTGATCGATTCTAAATCAGGGGAGTTTATTATGACTAGTGTACTGAAGCGAATTGGAAGCTAAGAATAAAAATAAAAATAAAGGACAGTGGGGTCATGCTAATAGACTCAGCATCTGTGAAATAATGAGCCGAGAATTCGTTTTTCAAAAAAAAAGTTTGCATTTGTTTTATACAAGTTTGAAAAAAGTTTGCATTTGTTTTATACAAGGATTTGTAGCGGGAAGACAGAGAGGCCGTGACACTGAGACTATTATAGGAAGTGGCAACTTTATTATGCTGGTGGGCTCAACGGGCTAACGCTTCCAGGTCGAGCCCCCAGAACAGGAGAAGAGGGGTCATATATCTTTGTTTAGGTAAGGGAGGGGAGTCATGTTGAGCGATTACACATTTTCTTTGGAATTTACAAGGTTGTATTCAGCAAAATAAGATCTTTCAAAGAACCAATGTTCTCCAGGAAATGCAGGGTGAGTAGGGTTGTAAACCATCCACTTCAAAAGAGGGGTTTTGGATAAGTCTGTGAATTAGTTACCTTTTTGCATGTCCATGAAAGCCCTCAGTCCTTGGCTATTTGGTTTTGCTCAAACAAGACTGGTCTGGCGGGTTTTCAAAACTTGTCCATTGGTTTTTAAAAGGAATACTTTTAACTGCTGCCAGCCCCCTCTCTGCCACATTCCCCCCTTTGATGCTTAACCCTTTTATGGGTCTCGAGCATCATCATCCTTAATCGGCACATTAACACTGTATGGGCCCGCGGTTTTTCGTTCAACTGTTTCCACAAACTCAGAAATGGCATTCTTAATTATTTGGACTATGCAAGGGAGGATAAGACAGGATCCCATCAACAGGACTCCAGATCCAATAATGTACTTAAATCCTCTCAGACCAGAGAACATGTTTTCAAACCAATTGCCAATTTTTATGCCTTGCCATTTTTGCACCGGACATGGGCAAGCTTTCTAAGATTGGTAGCTATCTCAGTTATGGCTTTACTATTATCATCTATTTGCAAACAATAGTCAGAGCTATTAAATTTACCACATACTCCTCCTCCTTCCGCCAGCAGGTCGTCCAAAGCTAAGCGGTTCTGATAAATAGCTGTGTGCATTTGGGCTTGTTGCTGAGCAGCAAGCTCAAAAGCTGTGGCTGTCTGAGTAGTTATAATTTCTAATACAGCTTGTAGCCTAATAATGCAGTTTAGCATATATATAGGCGTGTGGTATCCCCAGCTTCCAACTTGTGCCCATGTGGCGGGGCCATAGGTATTTATAATTCTCTGGGGTGGCCATTCGTCATCTTTCCAAACCTGGGTCCCTCCTGTATTAGGAAATATTAGGAACTTGGTGGAGGGATCGAGCATCTCGCGTTTTGAGGCCTTCATGAAGGGGAATGCCTAGTTCATCCCCCCTTGGGTTAGGCAGGAGGAAAATTCCTGGCTGGACTATTCCTGTGGTACGTGTGCCTTTCCATAGTGCTGGGAGCTGGGCATTTGCAACCTTTCCACATATCCAGAATAGCCCTTCAGGGGCTTTCCAGAGGTCTGGATTTACAGAGGACAGATCTGTCCAGCTCTGACTTATAATGGGGATACCTTGGAACGGGTTAGCCTGCTCAGAAGATAGTACTGTACAGTTACTTAAAGTTTGGGTGTCAATAGTACATGGAGAAGATTTAGTTGCACAAGCAGATGCCCAATACCCAACAGGCCTTGTTGGCCACCAGGTCTGGTGGGTTGAATTCCAGTATAATAGCCTTTTGCAAGGAGTGTCTCCTACCCATTGAGTATAAGCAGAGCTCGCTCTGCTTAAACAGTCTTCTCCAATTACTTTTGAGGAGAGGATTCGCTTCTAGGGTACGTTATCTGTTCTAACAGTTACAGAATGGTTCCACTGGAGGAGCTGGTATGCATCCAGACTCGTTCCCTCCCAAGGCCACACTTCAGTCATTAGGGCTCCTCCACATACCCAACAATTGGCGACACCCAAGTGTCCGGGCTATATTTTCAGCCAAATTTATAAACAGATTTTGGCCTACTTCCCACGGTTGAGGGAAGGGGGTTGGTTAACTTTGACTGTTGGGCGGCCGGAGGAGCTACAAGTTGTACAGTTTCTTTGATCAGTTTCTCAGCTTTGGGTGCAGGGGCAAGATCCCAACAAACCCAAATTTGTGCTTCTGGGGGTGTTACAGGCTATGGCACCAGCTTTAGTGTACTGGTAACTCTGTTTTGATAATCCAGTAAAGTATAGCTGGCCATTATGGATGCAGATATGTTTGTCAGTATAATAAACTTCTGGCTGGGATGAATAACAATGGAAAACTTTCACGTCTGGCCAGATAGTTTCTGTGCCTTTACATGCTGGGTATATGGGGGAAGCAGTAGAGACCCAAATTAGGCAGAGATACATAAAAGCACAAGTAAACTTCCTGTCATAAGAAAGGAGGGAAATGCTAGAGAAACCCTTTCCTAACATGTTCAGTGGGGACAGTTCTGTTAATTCTATAGCAAATAAAGTTAGTTCTACAGCAATTGAAATGACAAACAGTTTGGCAAATATAAAGGTTGACAAAGCAAAAACAATGGTTTATCCTTAATGTCTGCTGAGTTCTTAAGCCGAATCCTTAATCTGCCGTGCATCGATCAGTCAGCCTCTGGTGTGTGACTGAAGCAGGGCTGAAGTATCCTTAGGCTTCTAGAGCAGGGCAGGAGAAATTGGTTTCGGGTCCCTTGTTGGGCTCGGTGACTTTCCGAAGGGTCAGCTTAAGGGGTGCTGCCGAATCTGCGGTGCACTCCCAGTCCCGGAAGGCCAGCCTAATCTTGCTGTAATGAATCCAAGGAACGACTTCGGCTACTTTGACTGTGGTCGGGGTAGATAAAAGAACAGTAAATGACCCCCTCCAGAGGGGCTTTAGAGGCTGTACATTCCACTCTTACCCAGACCGTATCTCCTTGCTTAAAAGAACGGGCATTGGCAGTTAAACGAATGGGCAGTCATTCTCTGACTTGATGATGGGTGACATTCAGGGCTGAACCTAAGACTTGCATTTGCTGCTTTAGGGGAAGACTTCCTAATTTCTTTAAGTCTCCCTCTGTGCTCTTTTTTCTTTTTTTTTGAGTCGGAGTCTCACTCGGTCGCCCAGACTGGAGGGCAGCGGCCGCTCCCGGCC
>NW_007079946.1:113632-115774 GCF_000164805.1 Carlito syrichta | reverse complement strand
AGTTAGGTATTTAAATTCTATAGACTAGTATAGGAACAGGACCACCCTTAGGGTCCTTTTCCCTTTTCTTACAGTTATTGGTTGGGTCCTTCCTTTCTTCAAATTTTAGCAGCACTTACTCCCCTGGGATGTTTGAGTTTTTCATGATTCAGGAAGTGTCTAGGGAGGTAAGCTTATAAATTGTGATTAAAATTTGTCCCAAATGGACAACACATTTCCTTATGAACAGTTGTGTTTGTGGCTCTGTTTCCTTCAGAGGTGCAGGAAAAAGGCCTACTGTTAAACAGTTTCAAAGTTTTAATGAATCCCATTTCAGGGACTTGGATCCTGAGCGATGCAATGACAAATACCTATGATTACTTTACTTGTGTCTCCAAAGGATTTCTAGTGATTATTATGCTACACCGCAAATTGAAAGACTGTACTGTCCTAGTTCTACATCTGATGGAGTTTTCCCTGGATTTGCCGAGGGGTGGTACTGGCTGCCACTCGGCTTGCAGTAGAAACGTTGAACGCCTTTTAAAACCTACCTGTAGGAAATTTATTTATGTCTAGCCTGTGCTAGCTACCCTGCCTCAATTTATTCTTTAGAGATTTTTCGATCCCATAATCATTTGGGGTGCTGAGGGGTGAAGGTCCATCTTCTGTAATTTCTTCAGAGCTAATCATGGGCGCAGTCCTGCCTAGCCAGAGATCGAAAATCTCTCCCTGTCTGACTTGAGGCGTCCAGATCTGTTTCAGCAGTGGCATTGTTTGCAGGCGCTGGCTGGAATTCTTGCATGACCGTTATATGGGCATGAAATTACTGGATTCTGGCTCAATAAAAGGAACAAAGTCAGGCGTACATTTTGACAGTTATAGGTAGTGGCTGATTTATCTTTTGTACAAAAGCTACATGACCTGAAGTTATTAGCATAACTTAAATGATAAACTTTAATTTCTGCGGCTTTATCACAAGTACCAGCCTTTAGAGCTTTTCATGTATTTCTGGACTATAATGGTAGTCTGACAGATTGTTTTAGACTTTAATTTGAACCAGGCACTCAAGTAAATTTTACATAAAATTTTGAAGAGAAATCCGAAAATGTTTGGAGACTTGCATCCAGAAAAGACTTTATTATGCCTAGATTGTTTATAGAATTTCTTTTGTATATATATATTTTTTCATAAACTTTTTTCATACCATTTTTGGCATGCTTATACCATTTTATTTTTGTTCCCTACCCCCTTTTTAAAAATTCTCAGATAAGTATTTACTTTATTATAGGACAGAAATTTACCATATAAGATTTCTTTTTTTAGATAAAAATATCTTTTCTCTTATATTTCTCTCTTTTTTTGTTTTCTTACTGAAACCTTATTTGTACACCAATAACATTTTTATATTTTTTCTTTGCTTTTTGCTTTCCTTTTTATTTACTTATAGATAACCTTTTACAGTTATAATTTGAATTTACCTTTTAGTAACTCTTAGTGAAACATTTAACTTTTGGAACACCTTTAACTCCCACTAGAGAGCAGGTTTTAGGAGAAAGAAGTTCAGTATGAGCACAAGGGCTAAAAACTTAGCCTCAGTATTAATTAAGAAATTAATTTGGATCCCAGCCACATTCATATAGACCCAAGAATTCTCTGGGGTGATGGCAAACAGAGCACTGGACTGGGCCGTGTCCCTCCCCCTTCAGTCAACAGCCACCATCACCGAGCTAGGTGTTCCCCACCCCCCTTTGGGAGAGGCTGCACCATCTCTTTCAGTGGCTTTTTAATCCAGATGTTGGACAAGGTCCTGGGGGCTTAGGCCATCAAGAACAATTGTGCTTTAAGTGCCCAGCTTGACCACATTCATAGCAGCTGATATCATCCCCCTTAGCAGGTTTATCCTTATCAGGCCTCTTTGGGTGGCTGGAGCTTTGCCTTCAGTGGCAACTGCCAATTTGTTTACCTGTCTTCTGACTGGTGCTCATTTTGGAGTTTTTCCTCCCTTTTTTTTCTTAATGTTTCAGTTTCTGAAAACTTCAGAGGCTTTCTATAATTGGGAGTTTGATATTCATAGTCCTGAGTCAAGCCTCTGGAGTTTGGTACTTAGTATTCTATAGGATATAATCTTGATTGCAAAGTAGTGAAATGAATTTTTTTTTTTTT
>NW_007079946.1:82182-113612 GCF_000164805.1 Carlito syrichta | reverse complement strand
TTCCGCTGCCCAGGCGGGTCTCGAACCCGCGGGCTCAGGCAATCCACTCACCTCAGCCTCCCAAAGGCGCGGGATTACAGGCTGAGCCACCAAGCCCGGCTTGAAATGAATTTTTTAAGTGCCTCTGCATACAGAACTTTTGAACATTCTTTTTAGGTCTTTTTAGGTCTTTAAAAGTGAATTTAATTGCCAGTTTTGTTCCTTTCCAAATTTTATTATCTGCTAACTTGTAGTGAGTTCAAATTTGATTTTAGTAATGCATTTATTATTATTATTTTTTAAACCATGTAATTTTAATTTGCTTTAATTATTTAAAATCTGTCCCATTGGGGTGCCTGCGGGTACAGATTATTACACATTTTCTTATCATGTTTCTTGAAAACCCAGAATTTGTTTTGAACGTTTACAACTTATTCCTCAAAGGAGAATTGTAAAACAAACAAATAACTAAATAAAGCCATAAACAGCAATGCCAGGTATCCCTGGGACTCTGAGGGCTTCTTCCAAGCTGAGTGTTCTCAGCCCTCCTTGAAGCCCGCTTTTTTTTTTTTTGTTCTATGACTTTCCAATGATGCCTACAAAATGGCCTGGTACAAAACCTTTTTAGAGTGAATAGACCACGTAGATGTAAAAGGATCTGTTTCTACTTACTCCTAATTATGAACAGGCAAAATTGTCAAAAATCCTCATGAATTACTGAACAGTAGCCTTAGTTGTAAGATGTGAACAATTCAATGAGAGTGGTTAGGTCTCACTCTATGCTCCACAGAGTGTGCCCAGTACTTGACCTGTCCCTTAGGTGAAGTACCCAGCTTACAAGGTGACTTAATCAGGTGGGAATGGCCAGTTCCCATGCCTTATTAAGTCCTGCAAAGTAGTCACCATTTAAAGCTTTACCAGTCTTGTAAGGGGTGTGCTAGTCAGGCATAGCCAAAAAAGCAAGCATTAGTGTTATCTAGCGTTACAATTTAAAGTAGGGACTTAGCATACGTTACATGACTTTAAGAGATTTCCCAACAATTTTACAGGGACAAGCAGTTGGTTACGATCTTAGACAAGGCCTAAACCTTTAGAAACAGACTTACTTTCAACTAACCTGGCTTTTAGCATTTGAAAACAAGAACAGTTTATTCAGTCCCTTATTTGCCAGAGAAAGATTACAAAATTATTCTCTCCAAGGCTAGTATTAATTTGCACTGAGTTAGCAAAAGGCTAAGTAGCATATAAGAGACATTTCTATGTTTCTTTACAGGTGGATTAGAATGACAACTCCTTCAGAATTTATGAAGGAGAGCACAGGCTAAGAAAGGGAGGGGGTGTGGTCCCGGGAAAGAATTCAAGATAACCGGTAGCACTTCACATATGCAGCAGGCAATTTTCCCACAACCTTAACAACAAAAGTCAGGAATTTTAACAGTGCCAATGGGTTGGGAGAAACACCACACAAATAAAGGGAGGGAAACATAAAATGACATAAAGAAACATGTGCCAATCAAGTTTTTAAAAGACAACATGTCCCACCAAACAAAACACAATAACCCAACCAGCTTATAGCAGGTTCAAAACGACAGACACACACAGACAAGAGAATGAGGGGCATAGGAAACATCTACTTCGTTCCCTTCCAGCCATACTCCTCGTGAAGTTATCCCAGATACCTCTTAGCAGTTGGCAGGTTGGTACACCCCCAACACAGACTAACTTTATGCAGAGCGCTCCCGCCGTCCGTCTCATTCACACACAATCACCCAGCACATTCTTCAACCCTCCCCCCTAATCCTAGGAGTCTACGATTTCATCTTCAGACAGTGTTGCCTTCCCCTGCCTTTCAGCCCTTTCCTTCAGGCTGGAGATGACTAGCGGACTCTGGGAGGTGATCAAGCTCCCCTTCTGCCATCCGTTGGCAGGTCTCTGCAAAGGCCTTTATTCCTACCCTTTCTGTCGGGTGGTCTTTCTGTCCTTTCCGTCCGGGGGTCATCCTCGTGCCAGTTCCTCACCTCTTGGGTCCCTGTCGTGCTTTCGTGGTCCCAGCCTCAGTGTGTCGGGAGGGGCCTCCCTCCTACGGATCAAAAGGTCCATTGCGTGCCAGGCGAGATCAACCTTCCCGTTGCCCTGGAGGCCGTACCCCGATGACAGCGGAAGTAGAATACTCCATCTCTGAACTCTCCTTTCCCGGCCAGCTCACCAGAATAATGTAGCGGGAAGACAGAAAGGCCGTGACACTGAGACTATTATAGGAAGTGGCAATGTTATTATGCCGGCGGGCTCGACGGGCTAACACTTCCAGGTCGAGCCCTCCAGAACAGGAGAAGAGGGGTCTTTTATCTTTGTTTGGGTAAGGGAGGGGGGTCATGTTGAGGGATTACACATTTTCTTTGGGATTTACAAGGTTGTATTCAGCAAAATAAGATCTTTCAAAGAGCCAATGGTCTCCAGGAAATGCAGGGTGAGTATGGTTGTAAATCATCTACTTCAAAAGAGGGGTTTTGGATAAGTCTGTGAATTAGTTACCTTTTTGCATGTCCATGAAAGCCGTTAGTCCTTAGCTATTTGATTTTGCCCAAACAAAACTGGTCTGGCGGGTTTTCAGAGTTTGTCGATTGATTTTTTTTTTTCTTTTTTTTTGAGTTGGAGTCTCACTCGGTTGCCCAGACTGGAGTGCAGTGGCTGCTCCCGGCCACCGCAGCCTCGACCTGCTGGGCTCTGGCGATCCTTCCGCCTCAGCCTTCCAAGTAGCCGGAATTACAGGCGCGTGCTACCACGCCCGGCTGATTTTTTGATTTATTGTAGCGATGAGGTCTCGCTGCCCAGGCAGGTCTCGAACCTGCGGGCTCAGGCAATCCACTCACCTCAGCCTCCCAAAGGCGCGGGATTACAGGCTGAGCCACCGAGCCCGGCTGTTGGTTGATTTTTAAATGGAATACTTTTAACTGATACCAGCCCCCTCTCTGCCACAGATTTAGACTGCAGACCCTTTCTCAGAAACACATCAGCAGCCACACAACTATGTTTCTTGTGAAATATTAACATAGGAGTGGGGACACCAAGGTGTCTGTGTCTGGGCCAGAATTGCCAAACAAGGCCCAGTCCTTGGTCTAGTTAATCCCTCAGCCCTGCTGTCTCACAGCCTGATGACTCGGTACTTGGAAGGGCTGCTGATGGTGACAGCAGGGACTGCAAGAGGCCAATCACTGACCCTGTCTTCCTGGGCCAGTTTCTCCCCAGGGCCCAGGGTTTCAGCCTCATAGTAGCTGTCACACTGTTGGCCAAGAATTTTATTACAGTGCTTAAGTTCTCTTTAAATGACTCCATTGTCATGTTAGTCTCCTGGAAACACATCAGCCAAGAACATCTGGGACATTTTCGGTATTGCTATAAATCTTAAGTGCCGAAGTACCTGAAAGAATAGTTCGGCTCCAGAGAGTTGAGTTAGCTGTTACTTCAGTGGAGTGGGTGGGAGGGAAGAGAATTATTTAAATGTTTAGAAAAGGAGATAAATATCTCATGAGATTTTAGAAAACAGCATACAGGGGTTTTTTGTTTGTTTTGAGGGCTTAGATATGATCCTAAAATCGTTACGATTTAGTCTTTTTTCCCTAGAAGTATATCACTGTTTATCATACTCAGTAGATTCGATTTGCATGCCAGTGGAAGAGGTATCATAATTTCAAAGTAGATGGAGGATTTTTTCCAGTTATGGGACAGGAAGTAAGACCTTTGGGGTAGATGAAATGGAAATGCCCAGATGGCTCCCTCCGCACAGGCCCATGGTCTTCGTGAAGGTGTTTGAGGCCGTCGGCCAGGCGGGAGCTAGGGGACTGGAGGTCGGAAGTACAGCAGAAGACCGGAAGCTTGATGAAGCAAGACGGCAAGTGCGTCGATTGCGATAAGAGCACAGAGCGAGGCCGTGAACCTGGACTCTGACAGTTCTCTGCTGTCCAGTCCTCTGTTACCAGTACCCCCAGCCCATAGAGCGTCGTTTAGTGTGCAGTGTGGCAGCAGGCACACGGTGCTGCAGCGAGGCCCGCCACGCTGCTGATGGCAGTCAGGAGATCGGCTCGGAGCAGCAGCATTGCTTAGGCCCTCCTGTTAGACCCTGTGCTGCTCGCTCACTGTTCCTTATCCTGGCTCATCATAATAGCCCCTGTGAAGTGCAGAGATCCTCATTTGTGGAGTCAAATCACAGGAGCCAGAAGCCTCATCTGTGAAGACATTCAATGACTGACTGAGCACACACCTAAAACGCAGTCGTGGGAGGAACCAGGATAGGCCAAAGCACAGGGCCTGTTTGGAGAAGGAGGAAGCGAACTGATCCCACTGTGATTCCATTGTGGACTGTGTAGTCACATAACGGACGGCGCTGTGATGGGTGCCTCTTGGCGGTGTGGGGCAGGGTGCTCTGGCCCTCCTCATACGGACAGACTGCCATGGCAAGCAGACCTTTGCAGCTCAGGGCCAGCGGGCCCCTCCTCCATCATCCTCCAAGGGAGCCGGTGCCTTTTCTAAAAGGGGCTGCATGCTTCCTGTTGGGGCAGATGCAGGGGCTGGGGCTGAGTGGTGACTGCTCTTGTTGGCCAAATGTGGGGTGTCTTTCACAATACAGTTTCCTTAGAATCTCAAGCTTCTGGTCTGTACTGTGGGCTAGTAACCACAGCCAGGGGATATTGTTGGTATAAAAGTCATGCTTTGAAGGCATTTGCAGCATTATTATTTTCTGTTAGGAATTATAAACCAAATCTCCACCATTGCTAGAAATCTGGAGTTTCTGAAAAAATCTATCAACTCAAGATAGTTTTGTAGGCTATTTTTCTAATGGATGAATGGAAGGGAACAAAAGAGAAAAGTAATTATTTAAATATAGCAGTTTTCCCTCTGAAATCTGCATAAACAGTTATTCTTTTCTAAATCTCCCACCAAACACAATTTTCTGTATTTTTTACATGAGATACAAACATTGCTCTCTTACTGTCTTTTCTTTTTTTCTTAGTTTCTCATCATTCCTTGCTTAAGCTTTGAGATCTTAAAAAATATTGTCTCCATTTTTCTTCCATTAACTGTTAGTTAGGATTTTGAACAAGATGTTGATGTTATTGTTTGGTATCTAGCCATCTGGGTCAGTTTCAAGGCTTCTCCCCCCGCTAATGTTTTCTATTGTGGTAAAATGCACATAACATAAAATTGACCATCTTAGCCATTTTCAAGTATGCAGTTCAGTGGTGTGAAGACATTGCTAATGTTGTGCAACTGTCACCACCATCCATCTCCAGAGCATCCTGATCTTCCCCAGCTGAAAGTCTGTATCCAGTCAACACTAACTTTCCTGTCCCCTTTTCTCAGGCCCTGGCAACCGTTCTACCTTCTGTCTCTATGAATTTGACTCCTCTAGGAAGCTTATATAAGGGGAATCATTCAGTAGTTGTGACTGGGTTATTTCATTTAGCATAATGTCCTAAGGTTCATCCATGTTATGTTGTAGCACAAGTTGAGATTTCTTTCCTTTTTCAGGTCGAGTAATATTTCATTGTGTATATATCCACCATATTTTATTTAATCCATCCAATTTATTTAATCTATTCATTGATGGACATGTGGTTTGCTTCCATGTTTTAGCTTATTGTGAACAACGTTGCTGTGAACATAGTTGTACCCTGCCATCAGATCTTTTGTGTGTATACCCAGAAGAAGAATTGCTGGATCATATGATAACTCTATTTTTATTTTTTTGAGGACTGCCATATTGTTTTCCACAGCGGCTTCACCATTTTACGTTCCTACCAGTAACACACAAGGGTTCCAGTTTTCCACATCCTTGCCAGCACTTGTTATTATTATTTTGTTTTTACTAGTATACAGTCTACCGGCTGTGAGCAGGTCAGTTTCAAGGCTTTCTTAAAATGTACCTACTCTGCTGGCAATAGATATAATGATGTAGTAACAGATGATCTTAATAAGGATTTTTTTCTCTGCAGACTAAAACTAGTGTTTTGGAGAAAGATATGGAGATACAAGAATTTAACCTAGAAAAGGTATGTACTTTGAGACTGTTAAATTATTTATAATTAACTTTATAATATTTATTAATTTGTTATAGTTATATTAAGCTTATACATTTATGTAGTTTATTTATAAAAGTTAACATCTTTATTTATAGTACCAAAAATGAATACTTTACACGTCCTACGGCTGGGAAAATTGTTAAGCAAATCACACTATATTCACTTGATTGAATATTGTTGTTTTTTTTTTTTTTGAGTTGGAGTCTCACTCTGTCGCCCAGACTGGAGTGCAGTGGCCGCTCCCGGCCACCGCAGCCTCGACCTGCTGGGCTCCGGCGATCCTTCTGCCTCAGCCTTCCAAGTAGCTGGAATTACAGGCCTGCGCTACCACGCCCGGCTGATTTTTTGATTTATTGTAGAGATGAGGTCTCGCTGCCCAGGCGGGTCTCGAACCCGCGGGCTCAGGCAATCCACTCACCTCAGCCTCCCAAAGGCGCGGGATTACAGGCTGAGCCACTGAGCCCAGCTTGACTGAATATTTTACACTCATCTAATAAATGATGGTTTTGTGACTACAACACCAATGATACGGTGTAAATAGGAAAAGCAGGGATATATGTGTTCTGTGGTTGTAGCAAGGTTTTAAAAATGCATAAGAGGAAAGACTGGAGGAAGTAATCCAGCTGCCGAGAGTGTCAGTGGCTTATTCTCTTCTTTCTAAAACCGAGTCTCTGTGTTTGAAGCTGCTGTGGTGGATGGTTTCTAAGTTGTGTAGGGCTGCTTCGAGAGGGGTTTTCCAGCTGGAATTATCGCGCTTGGGTGATGGCTTGTTTTTGAAAGCATCCTAAAGAGGCAGATTTCTGCGTTGGTTCCTGGCTCTGTCACTAGTTTGTGTGGAGGTAATTCTTTGCTTCAGCTTCTGAGTTAAACATGGGAGAAAGGCATCATGAAGCATGTTGCCGTGACAGGAGAGCCTGAGGATCTCCTTCAGCCACACACAGGGCTTCTGTCCCGCGTGCTGTTCTCACAACATGGCGTGCCTAGAGTGAACTGTTCCAGGGCTATGTTACTTTCTTTGGTGCTGTTGGAGTGCCCCGGGGTCTGATTCTGTTTTGTGTCCACAGGCTCGTCTGGAAGTGCATCGGTTTGGGATCACGGGTTATGGAAAAGGAAAGGAAAGAGTCCTGGAACGGGAACGTGCCGTCATGCTGGGTGCTAAGGTAGGGGCTGCGGCCGCCTTTCGCCTGCAGGTCGAGGCAGACCAAGCAAGGGCAGGGAGCGCAGAAGGCAGACCAGAGCAAAGGACACTGGTACGCTTTGGCAGAATAAAAAATGATGGCGCATTTCCTTCTTTCATTTCAGCCTCCCAAAAATAGTTATGTGAACTATAAGGTTTTGCAGGAGCAGATCAAAGAAAAAAAGGCAGCCAAGGAAGAGGAAAAAAGAATGGTAAGTGCAGTCATCTGTGTCTTTATTAAACGAAATAGAAAGGTGGATGCGGTTTGCCACAGGGCATGGCGGAGGTTGCTGCTTGGGAAGCAGCTGAGGCACCAGTGCGACAGGATTGTGTGCTCTGCACTCCTGTGGTTCGGCTGCAGCTGGTGATACCAGCCAAGTAGTCTATGCCATGTTGACATGAAAAGTTGCTTTGGTGCAGCAGACTCCTGTTCTGGTAATGCAGGCTACTTTGATCTTTTTCCTATAATTAAAAAAAAAATTTTTATTTTACTTTTTTTAAGAACATGGGCACCTGTGAAAAGCCACTAGGGAATAGATATTACATTCCCTACCTTCCATCCAAGATGGAAGTTTGACTTTTCAGTGTAAAACTATCAGTCTTACTGTGAATAACTTTTTACATTCTTAAAAGAGTTTTAGGGTGAAACATTGGGACTGTTATGCTTAATATGTCCACTTGCAAGAAATATCAAAAATAAATGGCGGGCAACGCCCTTGGGTCCGGTCCCCTTGCACTGTGGGAACTTTTCTGTCCTCAAAAAATCCTGCTTTCTCACTTAATAAATAAATAAATGGTATCTCAGTGGTTTTTGCTCACACACCTCTTGCCTTATTTTGAATCTCTGCTATCTGTTACTGACAAATTATCTTAAATTCTGAAATCAGGCCCAAGAAACAGATCTTTTCAAGAAAAAGAAGAGGAAAGGGCAGGGAGACAGGTGAGTGATTCCATCAGGAAGGAGGGTTGAACAATAGCTCTGAAAATGATTCTTTGAATGTCTGTGGTGTTTCAAGTGCTTCACTGTCTCTCGTTTATCCTAATCAAACCCTATGAGGGGAAAATAGGATTTAGTAAATTGTCCAAGATTAAACAACTTTTATAGAACTGAATGAGGAATTCATTCCGAACTCTCCCCTTTCCAAAGATCAGACACCTCAAGTGAGTGACTAGTGGAAAAGCTGCAATTTACATTTTTAGCAAAAGACCTCTGTTTTTCTACAAGAATGTGGCTATGCCAGTATAGCCCAGGTCTGTATTGCCTGTTTTTTGACGTACCACAAGGCAGAGCACCATGATCTTGGATAATGGACATGGATTGTGTTGCTTTATGCTTGTTTCTTGGCTTTGTTCAAGTGCCTTTTTTTCTCTCTTTGAGTTACTGTTTCAAAAGTGACTCTTTGTGTCTTGGCCTTTTTTCTTAGACTCCTAGTTTGCTTGCATATGCTGTAAAGTGGTTGTTCTAGCCACAGATGTGTGTCTATTGAATGCCCACTGTGTGCTAGGCACACAGGTGCCTTAGGTGTTGGTATACAGTTGTATCCCTGTCCTTGAGGAGCTTACATTGTAGTGAGGAAAAACACCCCAGAATGCACAAACAGTAAGTAGGGTGATGTCAAGTCCTGGCAGGTACTTGGAGAGGTTGAAATAGAGCATTGTCAAAGAAAATCAGGGTGGGGGATGGTGAGCTGGGAAGGCACTCTAAGGAGGTGACATCTAAGTTGAGAATTGAGCAAAGGGGAGGGGACAGCCTGGAAAGCCTTGGTACCAGAACATGCCATGCAGTGCAAGGGCCCTGATGCAGGAAGGCAGGTGGCGTGTCTCGGGGACACCAGGGAGGCCAGTAGTGTTGCGGTGGGGTGGCGGCTCTGCGTGGGAGGGGGCCAGAGTTTGCAGGCCAGGCTGTGCTGGCCGGGTTGGTGGTGCTGCGACGCTTGTTTGTAAGCTTAGCTATTTATAGTACCTTCCTTTCACTTTAAATATAGGACATCCAAAAAGAAGAAGTCGGCTCCCAGTATTTTGTTCAGTGGACGGAGTGGACAGGCTGGAAAATTCAAAAATGGGGCGTTGATTCTGAGCCCAGCCGATCTCAAGAAAATAAATTCTTCCAGAGTGGCTGAATGAAGTGCTGGATCAGACAGAAGCGGAGCGGGAAGGCCCCCTGCAGGCGGCGAGGTGATGACTCCACGTCTCATAGGCTGCCTCTCCGTCTGGACAAACACGTCACACGGAAACAGCATTTCCAGTCGCGGAAGGGTCTGTCCTGTGCCGCTAGACACGTAGGGTCAAGTGCGAGGAGAGTGTGGGTGCCCCGCACGTGCCCTGCCGCTTCACACTCCCCGGGTTTGGTGTGCTTGAGTGTA
Organism: Carlito syrichta; assembly: GCF_000164805.1. NCBI lineage: Eukaryota > Metazoa > Chordata > Mammalia > Primates > Tarsiidae > Carlito > Carlito syrichta. The sequence goes on along the minus strand of NW_007079946.1, from coordinate 104,016 downwards.
ACAGTGCTCTTTGCAGTCTTCTTGTCTTGCAAGTGCTGATAATTTCCATTAAATTGCCTTGCGGTATTTTTAATGATCTAGTGCTTTGGTATCACGAGAGAACCAAGAGGCTGGTAATATAGCAGTTGTTTTGTGGAAAAGCAAATTTTAGCCTCTTTTACCTTTATAAGAAGTTACATAAATGAAAGGCAACTTTTTAGTCTGTATGACTGTGACTGTTAAGTAACACGACAGATAATTTTGACTGTCTTAGTGCCTATATTTAAGTGGATGTTGTCTCCCTCAAAATTGTTACCTCACGCAGCTGTACGTATATTTTTAATGGTAGTCCACTTGCCTAAAGCAACAGTAATGTAAAGCTTGTGACACATTAAAAAGTCTCCAGTGATGGTAACAATTTTGGCATTTCTTTTAATTGCCAAAAAAATTTAGATCCAAGCCTAGTAAATAATACAGTTTTGGTAAATAAACCAGAAGAGTATAAATGGCTGGCTTTGTTATGTTGCTTTGTTGACTCTGAAGGCATTGGCAAATGAGGAACTCACACAATGTTTTGAATAGTGCTAGCAAAATAGGAATGGATATTTTGTTTTCCAGGTTTATTTTGAAAAGCAGTACTTGTTAGGATATATATTTTGGCACTTTCTAATATTAACTAAAGAAAAACAATGTAGATTATCTCAAACATGCAGCAAGCACTAGAAAAAAATCTCAGGAGCTAGAAATGACCATTAGAATGGGCACTGGGCTAGTTTAAGCTCTTGTCTTCTTCAACAGATAGTCTGGAGATGGAGGAGCCCCACCTCCTATGAGCCACCATGGTTCAGGCAACAGCACTTGGTCAGAAACTGAACCGGAGCCCAAGGGAGTCCATTTCGGAAAAGTATGTGCATTCCAAGTATAAATTACTAAGCTTGTTTTTATTTTCACTTAGTTTTTTTTTTTTCCTTTTTCTTTTTTTTTTGAGTTGGCGTCTTGCTCTGTCACCCAGACTGGAGTGCAATGGCTGCTCTCGGCCACCGCAGCCTTGACCTGCTGAGCTCCAGCGATCCTTCCCCTCAGCCTTCCAAGTAGCTGGAACTACAGGCGTGCGCTACCACGCCCGGCTATTTTTGATTTATAGTGGAGATGAGGTCTCGCCAAGTTGCCCGGGCAGGTCTCGAACCCGGGCTCAGGCAATCCACTCACCTCGGCCTCCCAAAGTGCTAGGATTGCAGGCTGAGCCACCGAGCCCGGCCCAACTTCTACTTTTTTCCCTGTAATCAGGAAGACCAAGTGACGTCAGAGATAAGACCCCCAGAATGTAGCCATCTGTAGCCAATCAAATCGCTGAGGCATAGGCACTGATCACACAAGGAAAATGTCGTCATTCTACTATAATTTCTGTCTCTGGCTACATAAGAAAAGCCTTACCTTCTCCACTGTGGAATGCTGACTGCACGCGTTTGGAGTCGGAGTCTTCTGGGTGGTCCTTATCAAGCTTTGTGCCACAATAAACTCTATACTTTATCATGTTTTCTGAATCTCATTATTTCAGGTTGACGCCTCCATGCAGTTTGGAGGAGGGGGTCCCAACTGTCACTTCAGTGGTGAGGATGTGTCCCTAAACTGGTTCCACCACACAGCCTCCGCCCTGACTGGGTCAGGTGTGAGCACATGACCCAATCGGACCAATGAGGGTCTGTCCTGGACTTTTGCTCTTTCCGTGGAGGTCTTCAACATGGAGGGACGAAAACCTGAGGCTCTGGGGAGAAGGAGGTCACCCTATGGAGAAAGCCCACCTAATAGTGAAGTCAACCCAGGAGAAGGCTAAGCAGAGGATGGAGAAAGATTTCAGGGGGGCTTTGAGGGCAGGAACCCAGCAGTTCCCGAAGGTGGATACACCCTCCTGGACTTACCAGGACAGCAACTGCGGGTCTCCATGTTGCTTGTCATTGAAGGCAGGAGTTGGTCGTTAGCCGCGGGAGGAGTCCCGCCGCTTTTCCCCACCTGAAGGTTGAGATTCGGATTTCAGGTCAAAACATCGCGGAGGTATTGACTGAGACTAGCTGTTTCTTTCTTTTTCTTTTTTTGAGTTGGAGTCTCACTGTGTCGTCCAGACTGGAGTGTAGGGGCCGCTCCCGGCCACCACAGCCTCGACCCGCTGGGCTCTGGCGATCCTTCCGCTCAGCCTTCCAAGTAGCTGGAACTACAGGCGCGCGCTACCACGCCCGGCTGATTTTTTGATTTATTGTAGAGATGAGGTCTCACCAAGATGTCCAGGCAGGCCTCGAACCCGCAGGCTCAAGCAATCCAGTCATCTCAGCCTCCCAAAACGCGGGTTTACAGGCTGAGCCACCTAGCCTGGCTGATTTTTTTTTTTTTTTTTTTTTTTAGTTGTAGTCTCACTCTGTCACTCAGACTGGAGTGCAGTAGCTGCTGCAGCCACCGCAGCCTTGATCTGCTGGGCTCCGGCGATCCTTCCACTCAGCCTTCCAAGTAGCCGGAACTACAGGCGCACGCTGTCACGCCCGGCTGATTTTTTGGATTTATTGTAGAGATGAGGTCTCGCCAAGTTGCCCACGCAGGTCTCGAACCCATGGGCTCAGGCAATCCACTCACCTCGGCCTCCCAAAGTGCTGGGATTACAGGCTGAGCCACCGAGCCCAGCCAGAAATGCATTTCTCTTTTTTCTTTTTTTAGTTGGAGCCTTACTCTGTCGCCCAGGCTGGAGTGCAGTGGCACGTTCATGGCCACTGTAGCCCCAACCTGCTGGGTTCAGGCAATCCTTCCACCTCAGTCGTCTAAGTAGCTGGAACTACAGGCATGCGCTACCAACCCCGGCTATTTTTTTTTTTTTTAATGTCAAGTCGAGGTCTCACCAAGTCACCCAGTCTGGTCTCAAACCTCCTGGGCTCAGGCAATCCCCTTGCCTCAGCCTCCCAAAGTGCTGGGATTACAGGCTTGAGTCACTGTACCTGGCCTCTTTTCTTTTTTTGAGTCAGGATCTCACTCTATTGCCCAGGCTATAGAACAGTGGCATGATTACGGCTCACTGCAGCCTCAATCTCCTGTGCTCAGGTGATCCTCATGCCTCGACCTCCTGAGTAGCTGGGACTACAGGCACATGCTGCTATGCTCCACTGATTTTTTTTATTTTTATTTTTTTGTAGCAATAGATCTCCAGGCTGGTCTGGAACTCCTGGGCTCAAGCAATCCTCCCACCTCAGCTTCCCAAAGTGCTGGGATTACAGGTGTGAGTCACCATGCCTGGCCTAGACCAGCTATTTCTCAAGTTATAACCCAAGGAACTCTTGCTTTGGGGTCATCTGGGATGTTAATGCCCATTTCTGGGCCCCACCTCAGAAACAGAGTCTGGTGGGTGTTATAGACTGAAAAGCGCCCATTTTGGTTACATTAGAACAGTCATTTAGAAAAGTCTTAAAGCCTTGTATTCTTTTGTAGCTGAGTTGGGCTAAACATAAAAGCTGTCTGAATGTAAGAGTGCACATCCTTTCCCCCTCCTCTACCTTCAACCCCCTCTTCCCTCCCTGCACAGCCTTGCCTGACTGGTCTGAAAGGTCAGTCTCAGCGAGTAAGCCACTGCTGGTGCTGGAGAAGACACAGCCGGCAAGACAGACCACCTCACGATTAGGAGAGCGTTCCAAGGCCAGCAGGAGTGTGTCTGAAAGCCTGGAGTGGGCAACTGTTACAGGCGAGGGCACTGGGAATAAAAGCTTGTTACAATTATGTTTTAAAACAATTCAAGGCTATCATATATTTATATTTTTTTAAGTAGGAGTCTCACTGTTTCCCTAGAGTGCGGTGGCATGCTCATGGCCACCGCAGCCTCGGTCTGCTGGGCTCAGAAGATCCTTCTGCCTCAGCCTTCCAAGTAGCTGGGACTACAGGCATACACTACCATGCTCGGTTAACTTTTTGATTTATTGTAGAGATGAGGTCTCGCTAAGTTGCCCGGGCTGGTCTCAAACCCCTGGGCTCAGGTAATCAATCTTCTTGCATCCGCCTCCCAACGTCCTGGGATTATAGGCATGCCCGGCTTAAAGCTATTATCTTAAATGTTATGACTGTTCCTTTCTTCCTTCCAAAGATTGTAATTGTCTGCCTCTTCCTCTAAAAAAAACTGTAAAAGGACATATTGTAAATTCCAAAATGCCACCTAAAATGTCAGCATGACCAGGAGACTCTGTGTCACGTCAGTGGTCACGAATCGAAAATCATGAATGTACATCTTGAGTCTTGCTGAAACTGCACGGGGGCTTCGAACTGGGGGTGGGTGAAGGGCTGTGAATTTGGGGTCTAAATACTGAAGTGAATGCGCTACTTTGAGCAGGCTTTTTGACAATGATGCCAGTCTGTCTCCCTACATCCTGGTTATAGAAGTTAAACACTCCCATGCCTCCGGGACTGCAGCAGGAAAGGCAGGGTGGCGGGGGTTCAAAGCGTCAACAAACTTCCTGTGATCCTGATGAAACAACACTGATCAAGCCGCACTTCTCCCCCCACCCCACCCCACAAAGCGATACAGCCCCTCTGACCACAGCGGGTTGGATGAGGATCCAGAGACCTGCTCAGCCTTTGTAGCTGTTTGAATCCTCTTCCACTTCACACACCAAGAAGCAGACAAGACTGCTTAGCAGAGGGACGGGAAGGAAGGGAACAGAGAGGAGAGGCAAGGCTAGAACGGCCCAGCGGGTGACCCCGGTTCCATAAGCTCCCCAGACCCAGTCCCGTTCCCCAAGGCCCCCAATGCCTGCAGGACACTGCATTTTTATAACCTCTTCCCTCTTTGTGATAATGACCTCAGGTGATTTCTGTTCTTTGTAATCAAGAGAACTTTACCCAAGATGCAGTTTATCTCTCAAGGTCTCCATTTTCTGATCTGTAAAATGACAGGCTGTGATTCTCTTTTTCTTTTGAGTTGGTGTCTCGCTGTCAGCTAGGCTGGAGTGCAGTGGCAAGATCACAGCTCACTGCAGCCCTGACTTCCCGGGCTCAGGTGGTCCTGCCTCAGCCTCCTGAGTAGTTGGGACTATAGGCATGTGCCACCATGCCCGGCTAATTTTTTTTTTTTGTAGAGGTGAAGTCTCACTTGTTGCCCAGGCTGGTCTCCAACTCCTGTGCTCAAGCAATCCTCTCGCCTCAGTCGCTCAAATTTCTGGGATTAAAGACATGAGCCAGGCCTGGTGCGGTGGCTAACATCTATAACCCTAGCACTTTGGGAGGCCAAGGTGAGAGGATTGCCTGAGCCCACGGGTTCGAGACCAGCCTGGGCAACTTGGCGAGACCTCATCTCTACAATAAATCAAAACATTAGCCAGGCATGGTAGCATGTGCCTGTAGTTCCAACTACTTGGAAGGCTGGGGGAAGGATCACCGGCTCCTAGCAGGTCGGGGCTGTGGTGGCCGGAAGTGTGCCTCTGCCCTCCAGCCTGGGAGACTGAGTGAGACTCCAACTCAAAAATAAATAAATAAATAAATAAATAAGGCATGAGCCATTGCTCCTGGCTGCTGCGATTCTTGACTCCCTCCTCCTATATGAGGCAGGTCCTCACAGAAGAGCCCTCTCTTAAACTACTCGTTCCATCAGGAAAGGTCTTGGTGACACAGGGACAGGAGCAAAAGGATTCTGCTACAACAATGCTTCTCAAACTTTGGGGAGCATTGAAATGACCTGAATGGCTGGGCTCAGTGGCTCAGTCTGTCATCCCAGCACTTCGGGAGGCCAAGGCGAGTGAATTGCCTGAGCCCGCAGGTTCAAGACCAGCCCAGGCAACTTGGAGAGACCTCGTCTCTAATAATAAAATAAAAAATAGCTGGGTGTGGTAGCACACATCTGTAGTTTCGGCTACTCGGAAGGCTGAGGCAGAAGAATCGCTGGAGCCCAGGAGGTTGACGCTAGGGTGGCCATGAGTGTGCCACTGCGCTCCAACCTGGGTGACAGAGTGAGAAAACAACTCAAAAAAAAGAGTGTGTATTCTTTCTCTTTGACATTTTTTTCCTCTCAGCTTAATTTTAATTTTAATTTTTTTTTTTTATTATTATTGTTTACTGTAGAGATGAGGTCTCGCCAAGTTGCCCAGGCGGGTCTCGAACCCGCGGGCTCAGGCAATTCACTCACCTTTGCCTCCCAAAGCACGGGATTACAGGCTGAGCCACCGAGCCTGGCCTAATTTTTATTTTGAATCAGAGTCTCAAGGCCGTCATCCAGGCTGGAGTGCAGTGGCAAGATCACAGCACGATTGAAGCCTTGACCTCCTGGGCTCAGGCAATCCTCCTGCCTAGCCTCCAAGTAGCTGGGACTACAGGCACGTGCTACCACACGGCTAATTTTTTTTTAGAGACAAGGTCTTGCTATGTTGTCCAGGCTGGTCTCAAAATCCTGGGCTCAAGCAATAGTGCCGCCTCAACCTCCCAAAGCACTGGGATTACAGGCGGGAGCTACTGTGCCCGACCTGATTAGTGCATGTTTAACTTTTTAAGAAACTGTCATGCCGGGCCCAGTGGCTCAAACCTGTAATCACAGTTCTTTGGGAGGCTGAGGTGGGAGGATTGCCTGAGCTCAGAGGTTCGAGACTTGTCTGGGCAACTTGGTGAGACCTCATCTCTACAATAAATTAAAAAATAAGCCGGGCATGGTAGCGCACACCTGTAGTTCCAGCTACTTGGAAGGCTGAGGCAGAAGGATCTCCTAAGCCCAGCAGGTCGAGGCTGCAGTGGCCGTGAGTGTGCCACTGTACTCCAGCCTGGGCAACAGAGTGAGACTCAGACTCAAAAAAAAAAAAAAGAAAAAAAAAAAAGGAAAGAGACTGTCAAACTGTTTCCAAAGTGGTCATCCCACTTCACATCGGCACCCACAGATGTGAGTTTCAGTGACTCCACATCCTTGTCAACATTTGGTGTGGTCGATCTTCTCTATTTCAACCATTTTTAGTAGGTGTGAAGCAGTATCGCACTGTGCTTTTAATTTGCATTTCCCTAAGACCAATGGAGTGGAGCATCTTTTTATGTGCTTATTTGTCATCTGTATATCTTCTTTGATGTAGTGTCTATTTTATTTCAGTTGTCTTCTTCTGGCCAGAAACCATGGCTCATGTCTGTAATCCTAGTGCTCTGGGAGGCCTAGACAGGAGGATTGCTTGTGGCTGGGAGTTTGAGGCTAGCATAGCTAGATCCGCCCACCCTCCTACCCATCTCTATTAAAAATACAGAATGGAGCCGGGCTCGGTGGCTCAACCTGTAATCCCGCCCCTTGGGAGGCTGAAGTGAGTGGATTGCCTTAGCCCGCGGGTTCGAGACTCGCCTGGGCAACTTGGCAAGACCTTATCTCTACAATAAATCAAAAATCAGCTGGGCGTGGTAGTGCGCGCCTGTAGTTCCAGCTACTTGGAAGGCTGAGGCGGAAGGATCGCCGGAGCCCAGCAGGTCGAGGCTGCGGTGGCCGGGAGCGGCCACTACACTCCAGTCTGGGTGACAGAGTGAGACTCCAACTAAAAAAAAATAAAAAATACAAAATAGTTTGTGGCCAGGCTTGGTGGCTTAGCCTGTAATCCTAGTGCTTTGGGAGGCTGAGGTAAGAGGAGTTCAAGACGAGCCTGAGCAACATGGTGAGAACATGTCTCCACAAAAAATAAAAACAAAAATTAGCCAGGCATGTTAGTGCGAGCCTGTAGTTCTAGCTACTTGAAAGGCTGAGGTGGAGGGTTGCCTGAGTCCAGCAGGTTGAGGCTGCAATAGCTGTGATAGTGTAACTGGGCCCCAGCCTGGGTGACAGAGTGAAACTCCGACTCAAAAAAGAAAAATATTTAAAAAATTAAAATTAGCCCAGTATGGTGGCATGCATCTGGAGTTCCAGCTACTTGGGAGGCTGGGTTGGGAGGGTCGGTCACTGGCGCCCAGAAGTTCAAGACTGCGGTGAGCCATGATCGCGCCACTGCACTTCAGCCTGGGCAACAGAGCACGATCCTGTCTCAAGAAAAGTCCTCGCCTTCCTATTAAGTGTTAAGAATTCCTTTTATAGCTGGATACAAGTCCTCTGTCAGATATAGTTTTCGCAAATATTTTCTTCCAGTCTGTGCTTGTCTTTCCTTTTTCTTTTTTTGAGTAGGAGTCTCACTCTGTCACACAGGCTGGAGTGCAGTGGCACGTTCCTGGCCACCGCAGCCTCAACTTGCTGGGCTCAGGCGATCCTTCCGCCTCAGTCTTCCAAGTATCTGGAACTACAGGCACACACCAACACGCCTGGCTAATTTTTTAAAAAAACTTATTGTAGAGATGGGATATCACCAAGCTGCCCAGGCTGGTCTTGAACCCGTGGGCTCAGGCAGTCCTCTCACCTTGACCTCCCAAAGTGCTGGGATTATAGGTGTGAGCCACCATGCCTGGCCTGTCTTTCCGTTGTTTCAGCTTTACAGATTAATATCCATTGAATTAAAGAACCTCTCTTTAATGACAAACAGTGCAAATTAAAACAAAGAGATGGGCTAGGCACAGTGGCTCACCCTGTAATCCCAGTTCTTTAGGAGACAGAGGTGAGAGGATTGCCTGAGCCCAGGGGTTCAAGACCAGCCTGGGCAACTTGGTGAAAGCTCGTCTCTACAGTAAATCACAAAAACTAGCCGGGCATGGTGGTGTGCACCTGTAGTTCCAGCTACGTGGAAGGCTGGGGCGGAAGGATCGCCCGAGCCCAGCAGGTCGACGCTGGGGTGGCCGTGAGTGTGCCACTGCACTCCAGCCTGGGCAACAGAATGAGACCCCAACTCAAAAATTAAATAAACAAATAGTTTTTTTGTAGAGATGAGGTCTCACTAAGTTGCCCAGACTGTTCTCGAACACCTGGGCTCCAGCAATACTCTCACCTCGCCATTCCAAAGTGCTGGGATGACAGGCGAGAGCTATTGCCCCCGGCCAAAGAAACTCTTTATATGTCGGTTCTTTTGACCCGGTAAGTTCAGCTCTAGACATGTTTCCTGAAAACACAAACAAGAACACCACATTATCTGTTCCGGGATCTTGGTCCCGGGGTTGTGCGGAGGCGGAGTTGCAGGCATGCTGGCGTCTCGGTGCCCTGCCGTGCAGCCCAGGCCCTCTTGCCGTCGAGCGTGGGTGAAGGCTCCGAGGGACAGGGCAGTCGGTGAGGCCGGAATTCGCTCTGTTCCCAGCAGGATGGAGGTCTCACCCCTGGCACGCGGAGTCCAGGGGCGCCCTGAACCTGGCCTGGCTCTGGCGGGGCTCCAGGATTGAGGTTCTAACCAGCCACTACTGGTTCAAACTAGGAGCGGGGACAAGGCTAACACCGCTTCCTGGGACTTGACAAAGGACAGCCCTTGGCTCCCCCAGTACCAGTAGTTTCCCTGGGACTCAGAGAGGTGAGGCCTTAGCGAGGCCCCCCCAGGTCTGTTGGAGCTGGGCTACGAGAAGGGAGCCAGAAGCCTCGAGACCAGGGCTCTAGATTAGACCCAGCCCCGCTGTGACTCTTAGGAGGACCTTCCCCTTCCAAGGTCCCAGTTTCCTCAGCTGAACAGTGAAGGAAATAGATCAAGGAGTCAGTCTCAGCCAGATACGGTGGCTCATGCCTGCAATCTCAGCACTTTGGGAGGCTGAGGAGGGAGGATTGCTTGAGATCAACCTGGACATCATAGTGAGACCTCATCTCTACAAAAAAAAGCACCTGTAATTCCAACTACTTTGCAGGAGGATCACCTGAACCCAGGAGGTTGAGGCTGTGGTGAGCCAAGATGGTGCCACTGCAGTCCAACCTGGGCAACAAAGCAAAACCCCAACTCAAAAAAAAAAAAAAAAGAAAAGAAAAAAAGAGAGAGTCCCATCTGGCCCCTTCAGCAGGAATTGAAAACACAGGTGCTGGAACAGCCAGACCTGAATAGAGATGAGGTCTTACTTGTTACTCAGGCTGGGCTTCAACTCCTGGGCTCAAGGAATCCTCTCACTTCAGTCTCTCTATTTAAGTTTTTAAAAATGCTGACTGAGCACGGTGGTTCATGCCTGTAATCCCAGTACTTTGGGAGGCCAAGGTGGGAAGATTGCCTGAGCCCACAGGTTCAAGACCAGCCCGGGCAACATGGTAAGACCTCATCTCTACAGTAAATTAAAAAAAAAAATTAGCTGGGCATGGTGGTTCATGCCTGTATTTCTAGCTACTTGGAAGGCTGAGGCAGAAGGATCACCTGAGCCCAGCAGGTCAAGGCTGTGGTGGCCATGAATGTGCCACTGCACTACAGTCTGGGTGATAGAGTCAGACTCCAACTAAAAAAAATGCTATATATTTTACACACTGATGGGGTACATGTGATATTCTGTTACCTGCATAGAATATGTGATGATCGGGCAAGGGTTTTTTGTTGTTATTGTTGGAGTCTTACTCCGACACCCAGGCTGGAGTACAGTGGCACACTCATGGCCACCCCAGCGTCGGCCTGTTGGACTCCGGCAAGCCTTCCACCTTAGCCTTCCAAGTGGCCGGAACTATAGGCATGTGCTACCACGCCTAGTTAATTTTTTTGATTTATTGTAGAGACGAGGTCTTGCCAAGTTGCCCAGGATGAACCTGCAGGCTCAGGCAATCCACTTACCTCAGCCTTCCAAAGTGCTGGGATGACAGGCTGAGCCACTGCGCCCGGCCGGGCAAGAGTATTTAAGGTATCCACCACTTTGAGTATTTATTTAATTTTTTTTTTTTTTTGAGTCGTAGTCTCACTTCATCGCCCAGACTGGAGTACAGTGGAATGCTCAGGGCCACCTCGGTGTCAATCTGCTGCACTCTGGTGATCCTTCCACTTCAGCCTTCCAAGCAGCTGGAACTACAGGCACGTGTGACCGTGCCTGGCTAATTTTTGATTTATTGTAGAGATGAAGTCTCGCCAGGTTGCCCGGGCTGGTCTCAAACCCTCAGGCTCAAGCAATCCATTCATCCCAGCTTACCACAGTGCTGGGATGACAGGCATGAGCTTCTGAGCCTGGCCCACTTTCTGTGTGGTGAGAACAATTCAGATCCTCTCTCCTAGCTACTGTGAAATATATAGTACATTGTTTTTAAGTATAGTCACTACGTGGCTGTCAACAACAGAACATGTACTTTTATCTAACTGTATGTCTGTACCTGTTATGAAGGTATGTTACATTGATTCAATAACATAATGTATAGCCAGGTGCGGTGGCTCACATTTATAATCCCAGGACTTTGGGAGGCTGAAGCAGGAGGATTGCTTGAGCTTTTTTATTAAGAAATGAACAACTGGGCACGGTGGCTCATGCCTGTAATCCTAGCACTTTGGGAGGCGGAGGCGAGAGGATCGCCTGAGTCCAGGAGCTCGACGCCCACCTGGGCAATGTGCTGAGACCTTGACTCTACAACAAATCAAAAAATTAGCCAGGCATGGTGGCATGCACCTATGGTTCCAGTTACTTGGAAGGTTGAGGTATAAGGATCGCCTGAGCCCAGCAGGTCAAGGCTATGGTGAGCTGTGATTGTGCCATTGCACTCCAGCTTAGGCGACAGAGCAAGACCCCCAACTTAAAATTTTAAAAAAGGAATGCCCGAGACTGCATAATTAATCAAGAAAAGGAGTTTCATGTGGTTCATGGTTCTGCAACTGAATGAGAAGCGGGGTGCCAGCGTCTGCTTCTAGTGAGAGCCTCAGGGTGCTACCACTCATGGCCAGAGTCCAAGGGGCGCCCGCCACATGACCAGGCAGGAAGCCAGAGTGAGAAAGAGTGCCAGACTCTTTTCAACAACCAGTTCTCCTGGGAACTACGGATAAGAGCCCACTCCCAGCAAGACTGCAGCGCCATCCATGGGGGACCTGCCCCCCCCAACCAAAACACCTCCCGCCAGACCCCACCTCCAACACTGGGAATCAAATTTCAGGATGAAATTTGGAGGGTTGGGTATCCAGGCCATAGCAACCACTTTGGGGAGTTTTAGACCAGCCACATAGTGAGACCTTGTGTCCACAAAAGAAAAAAATTAGCTGGGCGTGGTGGCATGTACCTGCAGTCCCAGCTACTTGGGGAGCTGAGATGGAAGGATCACTTGAGCCCAGAAGGTCGAGCTGCGGTGAGCCGTGATCAAGCCACTGCACACCATCCTAGGCAACAGAGTGAGACCTGGAATTTTTTTTTAATTGGGTGCCTTCCCAGCCTGGAGTTTTGAGTCTGGGGCTCAGAGAAGCCACGTGGCATGTCGTTCTCAATATGTCCTGTAGGTGGCGATAGATAACCGCAGTCAGGCCCAGCTCCTAGGACAACTTTGCGTTTCAGGCTGCCAGGTGGGGACCAGTGAGCCTGGGGGGAGCCCCCAGGAGTGTCCAACCCCTGGCAGGAAGGGAGCAAGCTTTTCCTCCACCCCAGGGAGAGGACGTGGCCGGTTCTACCAGCCCGTCTAGCCCAGAGTCGGCTCTGGGTGCAGAGAGAGCTCAGGAAAAGAAGCCAGGGGCCGCACCCCACCTAGGCGAGCTGTGCGATTCCGGCCTCCTTCCCTTTCTGGGCCTTAATCACCCACGCTCTGCTATGAGGTCGGAGAAGCCTGTCCAGCCTGAACCCTGACAGTCAAGGCTCTGAGGGTGCCGAAGAGACTCCACCCGCCCTGCTTGCCCGAGAGGAAGCCCGGAGCCCTGTGACAGCAACCACTTTGCGAAACAATCTCGCCCATTTTGTGGTTGTTTTTGTCAGCGTCTCACGCTGACACCCAGGCTAGAGTGGTGCAGAGACATGGTCATGACTCACCCCAGCCTCCACCTCCTGGGCCTGGGTGATCTTTCCACCTCAGCCTCCTGAGTAGCTGGGACCACAGGTGCATGCCGCACACCTGGTTAATTTTTTGACGTTTTGCAGAGACAAGTTCTCACTGTGTTGTCCAGGCTGGTCTCGAACCCCTGGGCTCAAGCGATCCTCCCACCTCAGCCTCCCAAAGTGCTGGGATTACAGCTCTAAGTCACCACACCCGGCCTCTTGTAGTTCTTACAGAGGTGAGCTGCACTTACCACAAGAACCAACAAATCCATTCCCAGGGATTTGCCCAAAGGAATGAAAACATATGCCTATCTGAGGCTTTGTTCTGGAAAGTTCATAGCAACTTTATTCACAGTAGGCAAAAACAACCCAAATGCACAACGGATAAATGGTTGAACAAATTGTGGTGTGGGCATACCACAACGGATACCATAATGGAACACTACAGCAATTAAAAGGGACCGAATTGCTGGGTGCAATGGCTCACACCTGTAATCTCCACACTTTGGGAGGCCAAGGCGAGAGGATTGCTTGAGCCCAGGAGTTTGAGACCAGCCTGGGCAACATAGCAAAATCCCTGCCTTTACAAAAAAAAGTTTAAAATTAGTCAGGCATGGTGGCATGTGCCTGCAGTCCTAGGTACTCCGGAGGCTGAGGCAGGAGGATCACTTGAACCCAGGATTCAGTGAGCTATAATTCTACCTCTGCCCTCCCACCTGGGCAGCATAGCAAGACCCCACCTCAAAAAAAGAAAAATTTTAAAATGGAGTGAACTATTGATACACACAACAGCATAGATAGACCTCAAAAATCATGATGCTGAGTGAAAAGGAGCCAGACAAAAAGAGCTCACACGGTTCAGACTCGGAGGCTCAGCCTGTTATCCCAGCACTTTGGGAGGCTGAGGCGAGTGGATTGCCTGAGCCGCAGGTTCAAGACCAGCCCGGGCAACTTGGCAAGACCATAGTCTCTACAGTAAATAATAATTAAAAAAAAAAAATTAGCCAGGCGTGGTAGCGCACGCCTGTAGTTCCGGCTACTTGGAAGGCTGAGGCGGAAGGGAAGGATCGCCAGAGCCCAGGAGGTTGAGGCTGTGGTGGCCAAGAGGTGTGCCACTGCCCTCCAGCCTGAGTGACAGAGTGAGACTCCAACTCAAAAAAAAAAAAAGAGCTCACACCATGCGATTCCATTTATAGAAAGTTCCAGAAAATGCAAACTAATTTATGGTGACAGAAAGAATACTAACAGTTGCCTGATGGGGGTGTTGGGGGCCAGGTCGATCAGAAGGAAAGGATTGCCAAGGGGCATGAGGAATTCACGGGAGTTGTGGATATTCACCATTGATGGTTTCCCGGGTGGTCACATATATCAAAACGGATCAAATCCTACATTTTATTTTACTTATGTATTTATTTATTTTTAGTTGGAGTCTCACTCTGTTGCCCAGACTGGAGGGCAGTGGGCACCAGTCACCGCAGCCTCGATCTGCTGGGCTCCGGCGATCCTTCCGCTTCAGCCTTCCGAGTAGCCAGAACTACAGGCGCGTGCTACCACGCCTGGTTAGTTTTTGGTTTTTTGTAGAGACAAGTTCTCACCAAGTTGCCCGGGCGGGTCTTGAACTCGCGAGCTCAGGCAATCCACTCGCCTCGGCCTCCCAAAGCACTGGGATTACAGGCTGAGCCACCGAGCCCGGCCCAAATCGTACATTTTAAATACATGCAGTTTAATGTTCATTGAAGATATGTCAATCAAGCTATAATCAAAAGAAATTATTAATTTCAGGAGAAACAGAGCAAGAAATAAAATGCTATGGATAATATTTATATAAGAAAAATCATGTGAGTACTGGAGAATGATTTTTTTAAAATCGAGATATAGGGCAACCCCTTCAGGTCCCCTTCCACTGTGGGAGCTTCTCTGTTCTCAATAAATCCTGCTTTAAAAAAAAAATTGAGGTATAAGGCCAGGCACAGTGGCACACACCTGTAATTTCCGCATTTTGGGAGGCCAAGGCAAGAGAGCCGCTCGATTCCAGGAGTTCAAGTCAGCCTGGGCAACATAGTGAGACCTCGTCTCTACAAAAAATTTTAAAAATCAGTCAGTCGTGGTGACGTGCACCTGTCGTCCCAACTATTTTGGAGCTGCAGCGGGAGGATCACCTGAGCCAGGAGGCTGAGGCTGCAGTGAGCCATGATGGTGCCAGTGCACTCCAGTCTGGGAAACAGGGTAAGACCTCAACTCAAAAAAAAAAAAAAAAAAAAAGACAGATGTGCATGTGCCGGGAGGAAACAGCTTAGAGAGCCAAAGGTGGTTGCTGCTGGGAGGCAGACGGGAAACCACTATGTGTCATCTGTCTTTAGGACAAGTTTATTTTGCTTTCCCCGCACATACCATATTTCACCAATTCTGAGATGTTCATTTATTCACATTTTAATGTGTTTAAAATCAGGATTCAGCAGGGTGCAGTGGCTCACACCTGTAATCCCAGCATTCTGCAAGGCTGAGGTGGGAGGATCACTTGAGCCCAAACTGGGCAACATAGTGAGACCCTGTCTCCAAAAACAAAAATTAAAAATGCTCGCTGGGCATGGTGGTTCATGCTTGTAGTCCCAGCCACTGGGGAGACTGAGGCAGGAGGATTGCTTGAACCCAGCCGGTGAAGGCTGTGGTGAGCTACTGCACTCCAGCCTGTGTGGTAGACAGAGACCCTATCTCTAAAAATATAATAACAGGCCGGACACGGTGGCTCATGCCTGTAATCCCAACACTTTGGGAGGCAGAGGTGAGAGGACTGCCAGATCTCAGGGGTTTGAAATCAGCCTGGGCAACTTGGCGAGACCTTGTCTCTACAATAAATAAAAAAAATTAGCCGGGCATCATGGCACACACCTGTAGTTCCAGCTACTTGGAAGGGTAAGGCAGAAGGACTGCCTGAGCCCAGCAGATTGAGGCTGTGGTGGCCGTGAGCATGCCACTGCACTCCAGCCTGAGTGACAGAGTGAGACTCTAACTAATCAAAGAAAGAAAGAATAATAATAATAAATATATAACAGTAAAATCAGGATGCATTTTTCTATAATCAGTGACCTACCTGGCCACCATAACTGGTAGTGTGTTCTTTTCATGGTGTGTGAGTCATGGTGTATCTTAAAATTGGTTATGTCTTAGATTCTTTGGTATTATTTTGGTTAAATTTTTTAAATGAGCTAATTAGAACAGCTGCTGGGTATTGAGTTCCTACTGTGTCAAGCACTGTAAATGTTCCCATTAATACTCTAAACAACCCTGGATTATTCTTCAAAGGCTCAGAGAGGTTAAGCAACTTTCTTAATGTTAATCAGTATGTGACAGACAGGAGTCAAAAGCTGGCCTGGTGGGCCTGGTGGCTCATGCTCATAATCCCAGCATTTTGGGATGCCAAGGTCAGAGAAGCCCACAGGTTCGAGACCAGTCTGGGCAACTTGGCGAGACCTCATCTCTACTATAAGTTAGCCAGGTGTGGTAACACCCGTCCGTAGTTCTGGCCACTTGGAAGACTGAGGCGGAAGGATCACTGGCGCCCAGCAGGTCGATGCTGGGGTGGCCATGAGTGTGCCACTGCACTCCAGCCTGGGTGATGGAGTAAGACTCCTACTCAGAAAACAAAACAAAACAACCACAACAACAAACTTCTGGGCTCAGGCAATCCTCCTGTCCCGGCCTCCCAAAGTGCTGGGATGACCGGTGAGAGCCACTGCACCTGGCCTCTTTTACTCAATGGTGTGTTCACTTGGCAGGGTTTGGACAGGGGACAAAGAGCCTTTGTCACCTTCTACGGAGCACTGTCTCCCAAGCCCTAACCACCTGTGTGGCAGGTTGGATTGAGGGACCCAGAGAAGTCAAGCCACACATCTGCAGTCACACCGCCAGCAGCCCAGAGCCTATGTGCTAACCCTCGCTGGCACGGTCTCTCCCAGGATGTTCACGTGTGTCTGATGATACATGTCAACTTGGGGCACGCGCCCCTTAAAGGAAAACCCACATCCTGTTTCTGCTTCTGCCTCAAAGATATGAATTTGCGATAGCATCAGGAGCTCATCCCTCGTGCGAGCCCTGCCTCCTCTTTCCTTCCTCTCTCCTCTGCCCCGTCACAGAAACCCTAGCAGCCCAGCCTGCCCGTGGCCCTAGCACGCACCCGCATGTGGCGCCTGTAGCATTCCACGCCTCACGCCTTGGAGTTTCTCTTTCCCTTGCTGTCAAATGGGAGGAAGAATCAAGCTCGCCCCAGGACTCTGTAGGGGCTGGTGAGCCCATGCGAGTTCGTGCCTGGTCCAGCGTCGGGTGGGCTTCAAGGAGGAGGCTTTGCAAGTAACAGACATGGCTGCGCCCCTGGTTCTGTCACTGACCAGCCATGAAGCCCGAGGCAAGTCTCTGCCCCTCTCTGAACCTCAGTGTCCTCTTGTGTGTGAAGGGGTGGTGGCCCCCGGCCCCACCTTTCACTTATTGGAAGGTTCCAGGTGTGAGACTGACGTTGCTACAGTTCGCAGCCATCTCCACTTCTCGGTTTCTCTGACCTCCTCTCGTGGAAAAAGCCTGTCTAGCACTGACACCAAGGTGGCTGTATCTGGGGCCACGAGGAACCCGTGAGGGCCCTGTGACCACTGATTCCAACCTCTTCATTTGACAAATGGGCACAAGTATCTCCACTTCGCTGGAGTGTGGTGAGAATTCAAGGAGTTGATTCTTTTTTTGAGTCGCGGTCTCACGGTTGCCCGGGCTGGAGCACCGTGGCACGCCCACAGCTCGTCGCAGCCTCGACCTCCTGGGTTCAGGTGACCAGGTCCTCAGGGAGCCTCGGCCGCCTGAGTAGCTGTGACTATAAGTGCGCACCATCACGCCCAGCTAATTTATTTAATTTTGTGTAGAGACGAGGTCTTGCTGCGTTGCCCAGGCTGGTCTCAAAATCTTGAGCTCAAGTGATCCTCTTGACTTAGCCTCCCAGAGGGCTGGGATCACAGGTGTGAGCCACGGCACCCAGCTCCAAACTCTTAATAGTGGTTATCTCTCTTTTGGTATGGAGTGGCTTTGGTAGGACAACATAATACACTGGCTTCATTCACCGAGAACCCTGGCAATCTCAGCATTCAACACATGAGAAGTTTGCTTCTCACTCGCGTGAAGTGCCGTCAGCAGCAGGCATGGGTGGGTGGAAAGGCCTTTGCGTCACGAAGCTGTCCAGGCCCCTGGCTGGTGGAGGCTCTGCTGTCTCCACGCGTGGCTTCCCAGGCCCCGGGCGTGGACGTCCAGCTGGCAGACAGGGCAGGCCCGAGGGGAGCGGAGGAAGTGGGGGATTTCGGGTGGGTCAGATCTGGAAACAGTGGCAATCGTCACTGCCACCTTCCATGGCTGGAACTGTTCCTTTCTGGCACGGCTCCTGCTTGATGACCCCAGGACCACCTGCCCCTCGGCCCCCAGGTCGACTCACTCGTGCCCACAGTCTCTTTCCTTCTTTTGAATTCGGAATCTTTGTCGACCAGGCTGTAGTGCAGTGGCATGATCATGTCTACAGCAGCCTTGGCCTTCTGGGCGCAGGCGACCCTCTCACCTCAGCCCTCAAGTAGCTGGCACGACAGGCACACGCCACCGTGCCTGGCTTTTCCTTTTTTTTTTGATTGCAGAGGTGAGGTCTCGCCAAGTTGCCCAGCCTGATCTCCAACCCCTGGGCTCAGGGAATCCTCCCAAAGTGCTGGGATTACAGGCGTGAGCCACCACACCCAGCCATGCCTGCTTTCATCACCACTCCCCTGTTCCAGAGTCTTGGTCTCAGGAACATCAGGGCGAGGCCCTCCTGCTTCTCCCCAAGCCTGCAGCCACCCAAGAAAGGAAATGCTGACGCGGCGCATTGTAGGAGCGTCACCACTCCTCCAAGGGAGGCCAGCCTGTGCGGCGCAGCCGGTCAGCTGGGAACACAGCCTTCTGGCCTGGAGTCCCTCCTGCCTGCTCCTCCCGGGTCGGGCCCATCGCCTGGGGAGGGGCGATCTGAGGACGGACTCCAGGTCACAGGGCCCCAGGATCGTCTGCAAACTGCCTTGAGCTTGCTTGCGTGTCCACAAGCTGGTGGCGCCAGGCTCGCCAAGGTCGAGACGCGTCGCCGCTGCCGTTCCGGGCCCGCACACCCGGCGCAGTGCTGAGGCCTGCCCTGCAGCTCACCGGGGAGGCCCTATCGGAGAAGCTGAGACTCAGAGAGGCAACTTCACTCACCTAAGCTCACACAGCTCCTCGGGGGTAAGCCTGGGAAGAGCGTGCAAGCAGGTCTGCCCGACTCCCAAGCCAGTGTCCTTAATCCTCAGCCACATCATTCATTGATTCAAGAATTGTGTCCTAACCGCCCCCCAACCATGTGTCAGGCTCTGTGTTGAAGGTGGAGCAACAAATAAAACCCCAAACTGACCAAGCCCCTTCGGTCATAGAGCTTATGTTCAGGGTGGTCAGAGGCAGGGAACAGCAACAGCAGCCGCAGCAGCGGCAGCGGGCTGAGTGTTGGGGCTCACACTGTAATCCCAGCACTTGGAGCGGCCAAAGGGGGAGGATTGCTTGAGGCCAGGAGTTTGAGGCCAGCGTGGGCAACATAGCAAGACCCCATCTCTACAAAAACTTCACAAACACTTGGGTAGCTGTGGTAACATGTGCCTGTAGTCCCAGCTACTCAGGAGGCTGAGGCTTGCTCGAGGATTGCTTGAGTTTGGGAGGTCAAGTCTGCAGTGAGCTATGATTGTGCCGCTGTACTCCAGCCTGGGCTACAGAGTGAGACCTTGTCTCTAATAATAGTAACAATCATCATCATAATTATAACAACAGTAAATATATATACAGATCACCCACAGCACGCCAGGTATGGACCAGGTACTTTATATATTCTCTAAATCCACCCAACAATCCTATAGTGCGGTGTATTCCTTTTTTTTTTTTTTTTTTTGAGTTGGAGTCTCACTCTGTCACCCAGGCTGTAGTGCAGTGGCACAATCATGGCCACCTCAGCTTCGACCTGCTGGGCTCAGGCGATCCTTCAGCCTCAGCCTTCCGAGTAGGCGGAACCACAGGTGCGCTCCACCATGTCTGGCTAATTTTTTGATTTATTATAGAGACAAGGTCTTGCCCAGATACCCAGGCTGGTCTCGAGTCCCCGGACTCAGGCAATCCTCTCGCCTCTGCCTCCCAAAGTGCTGGAATTACAGGCGTGAGCCACCATGCCTGGAAAAGAGCAGTGTACTCTTATTATGCATACCCGCCTCCGAAGAGAAAGTTGAGACCCAAGAGGCCACAACACGTGATTGAAGGCAGAGCCCATGTATGATAGAGACAGGATTCCAGCCAGAGTTCAAGGTTCTTCACCGCCACACTCAACTGCCTGTCTGGCTAACCACAAAAGCCCAAACCCCCGTAAACAGGTGAGATCATTCCGGACAGTGAACAGTTCCCTGAAGAATAAAGTGGGGAGATGTGGCTGAGAGTGCTGGGGACCCAGGGGCTGCGGGTGGGTGGTCAGGGCCAGGCTCCCTGGCTGGCGACATTTGGACTGAATGGGGATAAGCCTGCAGCCACGGGAAGGGGTGGGGAAAGACACACCAGGCGGAGGACAGGGCAGGTGTCAGCGTCCGGGGCAGGCGTAGGCAGGGGGGATCGGGGACGTGGAAACCAAGGGTGGGCCTGTGGCGAGGGGGAGAGTCGGGGGGCACCCTGGAGCCTGGCAAGCCCCAGAAGGGGCACTGGATGCTGCTTGCCGAAGAGTGCAGTGCTCCTAGGGACTTCAGCAAGGGAGTGATAGTTTTCAAACTGTGGTCCCTGTGTTCCCTTCTGAGAGTGTTCAGGTTTTGAATGTCTGCTTCAATAATCTAGTGAAATTATTAACTAGGCATGGTGGCTCACACTTGTAGTCCCAGCTACTCAAGAGGCCGAGGAGGCAGGATCACCTGAGCCCAGGAGGTCAAGGCTGTGGTGAGCCATGATTGTGCCCCTGTACTCCAGCCTGGGTAGCAGAATGAGACTTTCAATTAGAAAAAAAAAAAATCGGCCTGGCTTGGTGGCTCAGCCTGTAATCCCAGCACTTTGGGAGGCCAAGGTGAGTGGATTGCCAGAGCCTGCGGGTTCGAGACCAGCCCAGGCAACTTGGCGAGACCTTGTCTCTATAATAAATCGAAAATCAGTCAGGTGTGGTAGTGTGCTACTTGGAAGGCTGAGGTGGAAAGGTTGCCGGAGCCCAGCAGGTTGATGCTGGGGTGGCTGTGAGCATGCCACTGTACTCTAGCCTGGACGAAGAGTGAGACTCTGACTCCAAAAAAAAAAGAATAATATTAGGTTTATTTTAGAATAATATTAGGTTAATAGAAAAATTGCAAAGATCATGCAGAGTTCTTGCATATTTCTCACCCAGTTTCTCTAATTTTATCATCTTAATCTACCATGAATCATTTGTCAAAGGAAACCAACTTTGGTACATTACAACTAAGAAACTCTAGACTTTATGCATATTTTACTTTTTTTTATACAAAGGTCCTTCTGGATCCAACCCAGAACACCACACTGTGCTTTCTCGTGTCTCCTTGATTTCTTCTGGTCTTTGATAATTTCACAGTCTTTCCTAAGACTTTCCTTCTCAAGTCATGACCTTGAGTTTTGAGGAGTACTAGTCAATTTTTTTTTTTTTAAGTTAGGGTCTCACTCTGTTACCCAGGCTTGACCTCCCGGGCTCAGGCAATGCTCCTACCTCAGCTTCCCAAGTAGCTGGGACTATAGGTATGTGCTACCATGCCTGGCTCATTTTTTTATTTTTTGTAGAGACGATGTCTTGCTTTGTTGCCTAGGCTGTAGTCAAGTATTCTGTAGAATGTCCCACAGTGTGCCGGGCACGGTGGCTCAGCCTGTAATCCCAGCACTTTGCGTGGCTGAGGCAAGAGGACTGCCTGAGCCCGGGGGGTTGAGACCAGCCTGGGCTATATGGTGAGACCTTATCTCTACAATATATTAAAAAAACTAGCTGGGTGTGGTGGCACATGCCTGTAGTTCCAGCTACTTGGAAGGCTGAGGGGGAAGGATCACCTGAGCCCAGCA
>NW_007079946.1:81493-82074 GCF_000164805.1 Carlito syrichta | reverse complement strand
CTTCAACTCAAAAAAAAAAAAAAAAAGTCCTGCAAAGTGTGCTTGTCTTTATTTACTCGCGATTAGTTGGGTATGGATTTGGGAGAAGAGTGCCCAGGGATAAGTGAGATCCTCACCAGGACATTTTTTTTCCATCAGTACAATTTGTCAGGAAGCTAGGAAGTCCCTGTGCCATCACATGTGGCATTAACCTTTGTCACCTGATTAACGTGGCGCCTGCCGGGTTGCTTCCCTGTGAAGTTTCTCTTTTTTCCTTTCTTAATCTCTGCTCTTTGATAGAGTCACTAAGTCCAGCACACACTCAGGGGGTGGGACGTCAAACTCCACCCCCGGGGGGGAGTTTCACCAATTATTTGGAATTCTTCTCTAGGGAAGACTTGTGTCTTCAATCATTTACTTGTATCAGTATGGACTCCTGTATCTTACATTTATTTCATACTTTGACTTGTAATCCAAAGCTACATTATTTGTTCTTTTGCTTGAACTGTTTTCATTTTGGCTTGGCCATTGGGAGCTCTTTCAGGTCGGCCCCCGTTTCCTTAGACGTGCCCTTGTCTTTTAGTTTCTTTGAGCACTTCCTT
>NW_007079946.1:67978-81200 GCF_000164805.1 Carlito syrichta | reverse complement strand
AAAAAATTGTAGAGACAAGGTCTCGCTATGTTGCCTAGGCTGGTTTCTAACTCCTGGCTCAAACAGTTCTCCCACGTCAGTCTCCCAAAGTGCTGGGATTACAGGCTTGAGCCACTTTGTCAGGCCTCAGCCAGTTCTTGAAGGAGCCCTGATTATTTTATTGGTCTGTGGAAACTAAAATCTGAGCACTGAGCCTTTCTAATGCTACTAGGGTGTTACTGCTTCTAGGCCCTCTCAGCTCCTCCATGACTTTTGCTGTATTCTATGCGGGTGGTCCTAGGCCCAGCCTGCTCTCCACGGGAGGGGGGTCACAGGAAGGCATGACTCCCAGGAGGTGGGGATCCTTGGGGGCCATCATGAAGGCTGCTTATTACAGTGACTTAAACCTAAATGGTGCCATTGTGAAGATCAGAAACAACCCTCACATGCATCAGCAGGGAACAGGCAGAGACACGAAGCAACCATGCACAGAAATGAGGAAGTTCTTTCCCCACTGAGAGGTGACGGTTTCTGTGCTGCCTCGTCAAATGGAAAGGGCAGACACAGTGGCTCACACTTGTAATCGCAGCATTTTGGGAAGCCGAGGTGGCAGGATCGCTTGAGCCTAGGACTTTGAGACCAGCCCAAGCAACATAATGAGACCTCATTTCTACAGAAAAATAAAAAAACTAGCCAGCCAGCGCAGGGGTTCACACCAGTAATCCCAGCACTTTGGGAGGTGGAGGTGAGAGGATTACCTGAGCTCAGGGGTTCGAGACCAGCCTGGGCAACTTGGTGAGACCTCGTCTCTACAATAAATAAAAAAATCAGCCAGGCATGGTGGCACATGCCTGTAGTTCCAGTTACTTGGAAGGCTGAGGCAGAAGGATCGCCTGAGCCCAGCAGGTTGAGGCTGTGGTGGCCATGAGCATGGCCACTACACTTCAGCCTGGGCGACAGAGTAATCACTCCAACTCAAAAAAAAAAAAATTAGCCAGGCGCTGTGGCATGCCTGTAGTCCCGGCCACTTGGGAGACTGATGCAAGAGTACCACTTGAGCCCAGGCTTTGGAGGCTATGGTGACCTGTGATTGTGCCACTGTACTACAGCTTGGGTGGCAGAGTCAAAAAAAAAAAGAAAGGAAGAAGCAAAGTGGAAAGGCAATGGGGCAGAGCTACAGATGCAGCCTGAGACTTTTTTGAAATAAGGTGAAAACCCGCAATATAGATGTGCGTCTGCATAAACAGTCCCTGGAAAGACATACGAGATACACATCGCACTGACACTCTCGGGGAGGGTGGAAGCTTGCTTGTAGAGATGAGAACATGCTATCTGTATACTGCAAAAAGTGCCGTTGTACCAAGTGAAGGCAAGGGTTGACACTTCCCTGGGACTCGGGAAGAGAAAATCAGCGGGCAGGCCCCAATCCCGGGGGACATGTGGGCTGGACTCAGCACGGCAGGGGCAGCTTCACGCCTGCACAGCATCCCTGTCTGTCACCTGCAGATGGCGGGGTGGTTGGAACATGGTTGCTCTTGCTGGATTTGCGCTACTTGGTGGCCTGGGGTGGACTAATCGAGAGTGCAGGCCTCAGGGGCCCCACTGTGTGTGTCCAAATCCCAGCTCTGACACGTCCCGGCTGGGTGACTATGGGAAGGGACTCCCCTCTCATGCTCAGTTTCCTCTTCTGTGAAGTGGGGACAATAATAGTCTCTACCTCACAGGTGGCTATGAATATTTGGCGCACAGAATAAGGGCTCAATAAGTGTGAGCTAGTGTTACTATCCAGTTCACACATGTGTAGGGAACAGAATAATTAAAATAATCGCGCCTGTAGTTCCAGCTACTTGGAAGGCTGAGGCGGAAGGATCACCGGAGCCTGGCAGGTCGAGGCTGCGGTGGCCGGGAGTGTCCCCTGCACTCCAGTCTGGGCAACGGAGCGAGACTCCAACTCAAAAAAAAAAAATAATAATAATAATCAATGCCACCTTCGGAGCTCTGAATGATTTCCCTTTTTTAATCTCACTCTCTCTCTCTTTTTTGAGTTGGGGATCTCACTATGTTGCCTAAGCTGGCCTCAAACTCCTGGGCTCAAACGATCCTCCCTCCTCAGCCTCCCCAATTGTTGAGATTACAGGCATGAGCCACTCTGACCTGGTCAGATTTCCTCTTTTAAATGGGTCTCTACAGGCTAGGTGCAGTGGCTCATGCCTACAATCTCAGTACTTTGGGAGGCTGAGGTGGGAGGATCGCTTGAGGCCAGGAGTTTGAGACCAGACTGGGCAACACAGTAAGGTCCTGACTCTAAAAATAAAAATTAGCTGGGCGTGGTGGCATGTGGTTGTGGTCCTAACTACTCAGGAGGCTGAGGTGGGGGGATCACTTGAGGCCAGGAGTTTGAAGCTACCGTGAGCGATTATCACATCATTGAACTACAGCCTGGGCAACAGAGTGCAACCCTATCTAAAAAATAAAATAAAATAATCACTGGGAGTGGTGGCTCACGCCTGTAATCCTAGCGCTTTGGGAGGCAGAGGTGAGATTAGGGGAGGCCTGAGCTCAGGGG
Source organism: Carlito syrichta (assembly GCF_000164805.1). Lineage (NCBI taxonomy): Eukaryota > Metazoa > Chordata > Mammalia > Primates > Tarsiidae > Carlito > Carlito syrichta. Next base: position 78,655 of record NW_007079946.1, on the reverse strand, counting down.
TTTGAGACTAGCCTGAGCAACATAGTAAGAACTCATCTCTACAATAAATCAAAAAATTAGCTGGGTGTGGCGGCGCATACCTGTAGTTCCAGTTACTTGGAAGACTGAGATGGAAGGATCACTTGAGCCCAGCAGGTCGAGGCTGCGGTGGCTGTGAGTGTGCCACTGCACTCCAGCCTGGGCGACAGAGTGAGACTTTGACTCAAAAAAATAAAATAACATTACATCAATAAAATAAAACAGGCCGGGTGTGGTGGCTCAAGCCTGTAATCCCAGCACTTTGGGAGGCCGAGGTAAGAGGATTGCCTGAGCTCAGGGATTCAAGACCAGCCTCAGCAAAATGACGAGACCTCATCTCTACAATAACTCAAAAGATCAGCTGGGCGTGATGGCGCATGCCTGTAGTTCCAGCTACTTGGAAGGCTGAGGCAAAAGGATCGCCTGAGCCCAGCGGGTCGAGGCTGCAGTGACTGTGAGCGTGCCACTGCACTCCAGCCTGGGCGAGAGTGAGACTCCAACTCAAAAACAAAAAATAAAATAAAATAAAAATCTCCACAATACATACATATAAGCCTCCTCCTGTGTCAGTTCTTATACACAGGCTCATTCTTTTGAATGACTGCAGTTTTTCATGGACTCGGCAAATCATCATTTGCCGATCCATTTCCTACTGATGGACGTTAGGTGGCCTTCAATTCTTTGCCACGATCAACGGTGCTACAGAGAACACTTCCTTGTGTGAATATCACCGCCAATTTCATGGACATTAGCATTCTTTCAGCATAAATTCCCAGAAGCTGAATTGCTGGGTCAAAGGGGACGGCTTTGAAAGCTTTCACCGATGTTGTCAAATCATCCTGGTCAGCCCGAGTCAGAGGCCCATGGGCAGTGGACAGGTGGATCTGACCCCCAGACTCATCCACACCAGGTGTGACCCACTTTGAAAAGCCCCTTACAGAGCAGCACTGGCCAGGGTGAGTGTGGGAGAGTGTTAGAGAGTGACTGAGGGTGGGACGGGAGCCAGACTCCAGGGAGATCTGCTGTGGCCGCAGGGAGCAGGGTCTGGGGCCCCCGCCCGCCGGCCTCGGTTCCTTCCTCTTCGCCTGGGTAGCTGCGCTCAGCACATCCTTTCTGAGACGCTTCCCCAGCAGACCCACCTCCCGGACAGGACCGAGTTCCTCCAGCCTTGAACCCACTCACAGTGACCCTCTGCCTGGAGGGGCCCCAGCCACGACCAGCCCTGTCTTCTGTAAGGAGAAGAGCCTTCCAGGCTCACCTGGTGACTTTGGACCACCCTCTGGTCTTCTCTGAGCCCATGTCTGCTTTAAAAACAAAACAAAACAAAATATGAATGAGAGGCCAGGCATGGTGGCTCACTCTTGTGATGCCAGCACTTTGGGAGACCGTGGCAGGAGGACCGCTTGAGCCAGGAGTTTGGGGCCAGCCTGGGCAACATAGCAAGATGTTGTCTCTACAAAAAATTTTAAAAATTAGCTGTACGGGGTGGTATGTGCCTGTAGTCCCAGCTACTTGGAGCCTGAGGCAGAAGGATCACCTAAGCCCAGGAGGTCGAGGCTGCCGTGAGTTGTGATTGTGTCTCTGCACTTCAACCTGAGCAACAAAGTAAGACCCTGACTCAAAAAAAATATGAGCCAGGCTTGGTGGCTCAGCCTGCAATCCCGTGCTTTGGGAGGCTGAGGTGAGTGGATTGCCTGAGCCCGCGGGTTCGAGACCCGCCCGGGCAACTTGGCGAGACCTCATCTCTACAATACATCAAAAAATCAGCCGGATATGGTAGCACACACCTGTAGTTCCAGCTACTTGGAAGACTGAGGCAGAAGGATCCCCGGAGCCCAGCAGGTTGAGGCTGTGGTGGCCGGGAGCAGCCACTGCACTCTGGTCTGGGCAACAGAGTGAGACTCCAACCTAAAAAAAATATATATATATATACATATATATATATATATGGATAAGAACAATACCAACTTTTGGGCTCTGTTGTTTATTCCTTCAGTAAACAGATATTTACTTATTTTTTCAGCAAATATTTACCATCCTCGCCCATTGGTCCCCACAACCTTGTAGGGGGAGGCAGAGACCATTCAGGTACCCACACAGAAACATATTTATTTTAGTTCTTTTCTCTTTGATTTTATATATATTTCTATTTATTTATTTATTTATTTATATTTATTTATTTTGAGTTGGAGTCTCACTCTGTCGCCCAGACTGGAGTGCAGTGGCCGCTCCCGGCCACCGCAGCCTCGACCTGCTGGGCTCCAGCGATCCTTCCGCCTCAGCCTTCCAAGTAGCTGGAACTACAGGCGCGCGCTACCATGCCCGGCTAATTTTTTGATTTATTGTAGAGATGAGGTCTCACCTGCCCAGGCAGGTCTCGAACCCGTGGGCTCAGGCAATCCACTCACCTCAGCCTCCCAGAGTGCTGGGATTACAGGCTGAGCCACCGAGCACGGCTTGATTTTATATATATTTTTAGAGACAGGGTCTCACTCTGTCACCCAGGCTGCGGTGCAGGGGTGCGATCATAGCTCACTGTAGCCTCGAGCTCCTGGGCTCAAGCCATCCTGCCTCAGCCTCCCAAGTAGCTGAGCCTACAGGTGTGCATCACCATGCCCGGCTGATTCAGAGACATATTTAGTAACCCTTCTATGCAGAGCTGTGTTATCTGTCAAGTGAAGTACAAGCACAGGAACCTGACGCAGCTGGAGGGCAGGGCACGTAGATGGCCCTTGAGCTGAGAGCAGAAAAGGAGGGGCTGAGCCAGTGAAGAGCAGGGTGACAGCGTTCCCGTTAATAGAAATGACTTGTGCAAAGACCCTGAGGCACAGGGGACAGGTCTCATTCATTTCTGGGACTGAAAGGAGCTGAGTGCAGAGAGATCTGAGATGAAGCCCAAGGAAGTCAGCAGGGCCACACCAGGGAGCCCCAGCAGGGACACTGACCTTTAAACTGAGAGCACTGGGGAGGCCTTGATGGAACGGAGAGATCTATCATGTAGCTTTCTCTCATTCCTTTTTCTTTTTGAGTTGGGGTCTCATTCTGTGGCCCAGGCTGGAGTGCTGTGGCACGATCATGGCTCACTGCAATCTCAAATTCCTGGGCTCAGTCGATCCTTCTGACTCAGCCCTCTGAGTAGCTGAGACTACAGGCACATGCCACCATGCCCAGCTCATTTTTTAAAATTTATTGTAGAGATGGCATCTTGCTATGTTGCTCAAGCTGGTGTCAAACTCCTGAGCTCAAGCAGTCTTCCTGCCTGGGCCTCCCAAAGTGCTGGCATTACAGGTGTGAGCCACTGCACCCAGCCCATGTAGCATTCTCAACCTTTGTGTTATCCTTCTCTCCCCCACGTGAACGTATGCCGAAGCAAAGAGCACTGCTCAGTGTTCCCACAGGACACGAGGGCGCCTGCTCACACGTTCCTGGTGCTGCCCCACCTGGAATGCTAACAGTGGAGGCGTTCCCATAGCCCATGGTGCTCACCTGTCCTTCCTTCCTGTGTTAATTCTCTGCTGTAACCAATGTCCACATACTTAGTAGCTTAGAGCAATACAAAGATGGGCGCAGTGGCTTAAGCCAGTAATCCCAGCACTTTGGGAGGCTGAGGCAGGAGGATTACTTGAGCCTAGGAGTTTGTTACCAGCCTGGGCAATATAGTGAGATCTCGTCTCTACAAAAAAAAAAATTAACAGGGCATGGTGGTGTGTGCCTATAGTTCTGGCTACTCCGGAGGCTGAGGCAGGAAGATCATCTGTGGCCAAGGAGGTTGAGGCTGTGGCGAGCCGTGACTATACCACTGCACTCCAGCCTAGGCGTCAGAGTGAAACCCTGACTCAAAAAAAAAGTAGCCGGGTTCAGTGGCTCAGCCTGTAATCCCGCTCTTTGGGAGGCTGAGGTGAGTGGATTGCCTGAGCCCGCAGGTTCGAGACCCGCCTGGGCAACTTGGCGAGACCTCTACAATAAAATCAAAAAATTAGCCGGGCGTGGTAGCGCGCGCCTGTAGTTCCAGCTACTTGGAAAGCTGAGGCGGAAGGATCGCCGGAGCCCAGCGGGTCGAGGCTGCGGTGACCAGGAGCAACCACTGCACTCCAGTCTGAGCAGAGTGAGACTCCAACTCAAAAAAAAAAAGTGTCAGCAAGGCGGCCTTCCCTCTGGAGGCTCTAGGGAAGAACACTTTTCCTTCCTTTTTCAGTTTCTAGAGGCCGCCACATTCCTTGGCTCACGGCCCCTCCCTCCACCTTCAGAGCCAGCAGGGCTGAGTCCTTCTTGTGCTACGCGGTTCTGCTCTTCTCCCTTCCTCTTCCACACCGAAGGACCAACTGGATAATCCAGGACAATTTCCTCGTTTCTGTTTTTTGAACCAGGGGTCTCACTCTGATGCTCAGGCTGGAGGGAAATGGCACAATCACAGCTCACTGCAGCACTGACCTCCTGGGCTCAGGCGATCCTCCCTCCTCAGCCTCCTGGGTAGCTGGGACTACAGGTATGCACCACTACACCCAGCTCATTTTTAAAAAATTTTTTATTTTATAGAGACAAGGATTCACTATGTTGCCTAAGCTGGTCTTGAACTCCTGGGCTCAAACGATCCTCCCACCTTGGTCTCCCAAAGTGCTGGTGTTACAGGTTGGTGTGCCACCATGCCTGGCTATCTCTCTGGTTTTTTTGGGGGGGGGGGTTTGAGTTGAACTCTCACTCTATCACCCAGACTGAAGTGCAGTGGCCGCTCCCAGTCACCGCAGCCTCGACCTGCTGGGCTCCGGTGATCCTTCCGCCTCAGCCTTCCGAGTAGCCAGAACTACAGGCGCGCGCTACCACGCCGGGCTGATTTTGATTTATTGTAGTGATGAGGTCTTGCCAAGTTGCCCAGGCAGGTCTCGAACCCGCGGGCTCAGGCCATCCACTCACCTCAGCCTCCCAAAGCGCGGGATGACAGGCTTATCTCTGTTTTAAGGTCAACTGATTAGCAGTCTTAATTCCATTCCCCTTTGCCGTGTAACCAGGCACATGCACACGTAATCACAGAACTGGGATGTGGATGCCTCTCGGGGGAGGCCATTATTCTGTACACCATCCCTCCCCCTCCCTTACCGGGAGCCCTGGGGCAGGAAACTGGGAGGAAGTGCTGGCCACCCTCTCCTCTGGGGAAGACACACACGCTTCTCACCACACACATCTGGGGACTGTTTTCGAGTGTGTAAAGGGTTTTCCATGCTTGCAGGCTAGTGTTATCTGTTCCCCTTCACATCTGAGAAAACCGGGTTGAGAAAGGTCAAGTGGAGAGGTCACGGGGTGAGGAGTGAAGGCCTCTGGCCTCACCCTCTGGCCCGGCCGCAGCGGCTCCCTTCCCTCCCCACCCCGAAACAGCCTCGCTCCCACTGCCCGTGATGCTTGTCCAAGGCCATCCCAAGCGCGTCCTGTGGCCCATTTGCCTGTATCTGGCTTCTTGCCAAAAGTCACGGGGTCACACTTGAAAGACTTCCTCAAACCCGCGAGTCATCGCCCTGGAGGTTTCTGTTGAATTAGAAGCAGAAACTGTTTTCCACGTGCTGCCAACGGGGCTGTCATCGGCGCAGGCTTCCAGGGGGGCTACTTGCCCATACGTTCCAAAAGTCCTAAGGACATGAACCCCTTGTACCCATCGATGCCACATGAAGAAAACAGACAAAGGTACAGACATGTATGTACAGGCTGTGTATCACAGCATTGTGTGGAAAGCAAAATATCAAAGCTACCCAAGATGTCCATCAGTAGGACCTAGATTAAATAAAATGATTCAGCCAATGCTGTAGCGGGACACAGTCATTAAAAATGATAAGGTGGTGCTGGGCGCCGTGGCTCATGCCTGTAATCCCCGCACTTTAGGAGGCCGAGGCGGGAGGATCACTTGAGCCCAAGAGTTTGACATTAGTCTGGACAACACAGCAAGACCTAATCTCTACAAAAAAATCAAAAAATTAGCCCGGCATGCTGGCATGCATCTGCAGTCCCAACGACTCAGAAGGCTGAGGCAGAAGGATCACCTGAACCAGGAGATCGAGGCTGCAGTGAGCCAGGATCATGCCACTGCACTCCAGTCTGGACAACAGAAGGAGAACCTGACTCAGAAAAAAAAATGATAAATAAGGAGGATCTCCATTGGCTCGTATATCAAGATGGCCTCCAGCAAGAGCACAGAAATTAGTCACCGGGAAGTGAAAATTAAAGCCACAGGGAGATGTCACGATATACCTGTTAGAATAGTTAAATTTTAAAAGACTGACCATGTCCAAAATTGGCAAGGATGTGAAGTCACTGGAACTTGCATATGCTACTGGGGGGAAGTATGTGCAAAATGGCATAACCATTTTATTATTACTATTATTCGAGCCAGGGTCTCACTCTATCACCCAGGCTGCAGTGCAGTGGTGTGATCATAGCTCACTGCAGCCCTGACCTACGGGGCTCAGGTGATCCTCCCGCCTCAACTTCCTGACTAGCTGAGACTACAGATGCATGTCACCACACCCATCTAATTTTTTGATTTTTTGTAGAGACAAGGTCTCGCTATGATGCCCAGGCTGGTCTTGAACTCCTAGTTTCAGGCAGTCTTCCCATCTTGGCCTCTCAAAGTGCTGGGATTACAGGTGTGAGCCACCACACCTGGCTAGTAGTTTCTTTAAAATCTAAGCATAGGCTTACCAGATCAGATTGACTCACCTTCCAATCAGGTATTTACTCAAAAGAAATAACAGCAGAGGTCCATACAAAAACTTGTATGTTTTTGTTTGTGTGCAGCTTTGTTTGTAATGACCTCAAACTGGAAACAACTTATACGTTCACCAACAGGTGAATGGGTAAGCAGACTGGTGTTTTCTCACAATAGTATACTACTTTTTCAGGTATAGTGGCTTACACCTGTGATCCCAGCACTCTGGGAGGCGGAGGTAAGAGGATTGCCTGAATCCAGGGGTTTGAGACCAGCCTTGGCAACTTGGCAAGACCTCGTCTCTACACTAAATCCAAAAATTAGCCGGGCATGGTGGCACATGCCTGTAGTTCCAGCTTCTTGGAAGACTGAGGTGGAAGAACCATCTGAGCCCTAAAAGTTGAGGCTGTGGTGGCCATTGACATGCCACTGCACTCCAGCCTGGGCAACAGAGTGAGATTCCAAATAATAAAAAAAGAAAAGAATACTTACCACTTAGCAGTAAATAGGAACGAACTATCAATACACGCAACAACTTGGGTGAATCTCAAAAATAATTATGCTGGTGAAAGAAACCAGGCAAAAAACTTTTTTTAAAAAGATAGGGTTTCACTCTGTCACCCGGACGAGAGTGCAGGGGCAAGTCCTGACTCCCCGCAGTCTTGACCTCCTGGGCTCCAGCGGTCCTCCCTCTGCCTCCCTAGTAGCTGGGACTATAGGCATGTGCAACCACACGTGGCTAATTTTTCTATTTTTTGTGGAGACAGGGGTCTGACTTTGTGGCCTAGGCTGGTCTTAAACTCCTGACCTCGAGTGATCCTCCTACCTCAGCCTCCCAAAGTGCTGGGATTACAGGTGTGAGCCACTGGCCCCTGCCAGAAATAGCTTTATTTATAATTTATGTATAATTGTCACGGAATAAAGTGCACATATATATTTTTTTTGAGTTGGAGTCTCACTCTGTTTTCCAGGCTGGAGTGCAGTGGCCGCTCCCGGCCACCGCAGCCTCAACCTGCTGGGCTCCGGCGATCCTTCCGCCTCAGCCTTCCGAGTAGGCAGAAGAATTACAGGCGCGCACTACCAAGCCCAGCTAATTTTTGATTTGTTGTAGAGATGAGGTCTCGCCAAGTTGCCCAGGCGGGTCTCGAACTCACAGGCTCAGGCCATCCACTCACCTCGGCCTCCCAGAGCGCGAGATTACAGGCTGAACCACCGAGCCCGGAAAAAAAGCTATTTTTTAGAAAAGAGGTCCTCTGGATACATTGCTAAATTAAAAACAAAAACAAAACAGATTCCAAAGGCAATGTACAGCTGGACTTCCTTTCTGGAAAAAAAATGTATTTGTGTGTGTGTTTTCCGGGTGATGGGATCAGAGGTGAAATAGGCTTGTTTTCTTTAAAGTCTTCTGATCTGCGTAATGCTTTTAAAAACCACACGTCGGCACTTATATTTATCATAAATAAAGCAATTTCCACCTAGCAAGAGGAGAGCAGAACAAGTGCCCCAAGCAGAGGCTGGCCCCACACTGACCTCACAGAGGCTCCTCTCCGGTGGCCGTGGCGGGTCCCATCCAACCGGAGACGGGAGTTGACAGACTCGAGGGCTTCCTGTTGGGTGGCGGCCCCCAGGGTAGGGATGAGAGCAGCCGAGCAGATGCTTCCCGGAAGGCCGAGGTCAGCCTCAGCGAGACCTGTAAATCACCCGCTGGTGCCGGCCCTGGCTGTGCTAAGCCGGACAGGGCCTGCTGCGCTTCCTCCGTGGAGGCGGGGCGGGCATGCCAGGCAATGCAGGCAGGGGGTCTTGGTGAGAGGGGAGAGACCATGCGTCCTGAGCTGCAAGCGGGTGGGGAGTTTATTTCTTTGCTCTGCGTCGGGGTCTCCCTCTGGAGGGCAGTGCCACAATCATGGCTCATCACAGCCTTCAACGTCGGGGCTCAAGCAATCTCCTGCTTCAGCCTCCTGAGTAGCTAGGACTGCTCCTGGCATATTTTTTTATTTAAACTTTGGTTTTCTTTTTACATTTTTTTTTTTAAATTAGAATTGGAGGTCTTGCTATATTGTCCAGGCTCATCCCGAACCCCTGACCTCAAACAACCCTCCCACCTCAGCCTCCCAAATTACTGGGATTATAGGTGTGAGCTACCATGCCCAGCCATCTTTAAATAAATACATTTTTAAAAACTTAAAAAAACGTTTTTTGTAGAAACGTTGCCAGACTGATCTCAAACTCCTGGACCCAAGCGATCCTCTCATATGGGCCTCCCAAACTGCTGGGATTACAGGCGTGAGCCACTGTGCCCTGCCAGGTGGGGAGTTCATTACATGGAGTAAGAGGCAGCTGGTGGGGAAGGCAGACGGTAGCACCCAGCTGCCCAGGGACAGAAATAAAGACCTGGAAAGCTAGCGGGAACCTCTAGAGTTCTTAGTGGGAGGACTATTTGCTTCATTCTCAGCCTCTCCAGACGGGCGAGTGGCTGACACTGGTGGGCAGTTCAGATGCCAACAAAGACTACTGCTGCGTTCAAATTCCCAGGACAAAATCTGATTGGCCCATGGTCAGGCGGCACCCAGTCAGCCAATGGGTGGCATCAAGTATACTAGGCTGCCTTTTCAGGAGTTCTCAGGGGCTTTGTGAGCCTCCCGCCCACCGCAGGACTGGGAGGCTCCCCAAAGGCTGGCCACTACCTTCTGCAAACAGGAAATCCGATCAGGTGCTGAAGCCCTCAGACAACATGGCGCCTCCCCTTGTGGCAGCTGTCCTGGGGGGCCAACTGAGGAAAGCCAGCCCTGGCTGAGCCCGCTCCCTGGGGATGGCTGCTCACCCAAGCTGTATGCCATAGCATGTCCCTAGTGACAGCTGCTCAGACACCTGCCCAGAACAGCAAAGCTCTGCCCCAATAGGGTGATGGCGAAAGTCCTCTGAGGAATCCGAACTAGGTTTTGGGGAGGAAAGCCCAGGCACAGGGGTGGGAAGACACACTCAGAGCAAGCCTCCAAACCAGAATAATGGGAACAGGTGTGCTGCCATCAGCTTCTGAGTGGCTTGTCATCACTGTCGCGGCCGCATTACTGACGTGACAACAATCACGACAAAGAGCATGCTTGCAACGTGCTGAGCAACTCCCGTGCGAGAGGATGCTGGGAAGGTGACCACCAGCGCCAGATCCTTGGAGGCCCTCATCTAACCACGAGCACTGAACGCCAACGGGAGCACTGATCCAGCGCCTTGTAAAGGTCAGGGCTCGTTCCCAGCGTCTCACATACATTCGCCCATGTAGCCCTCAGAACAACACCAGCGCTCAGATCGGTACTCTTACCCTGTCTTGACGGATGGGAAACAAAGAGATTCAGGAACCTGCCTTAGTTGACAGAGGCAGGATTTAAACCTGAGCAGCCTGGCTCTGATGCCTTACTCTTATCCACTCTGCGACCGTGTACTGGTCACTTTTCAGGTTCTGGGATGCAGATCCTACTGTCGCAGACCTGACTGCTTGGAGGGCGAGAGACACAAAAAGCAATGACCCACGCGGTGAGCCGCTGTTGTTGTGTTAAGTGCTGCAAGCTGTGTATCCCAAGAGTATCTAAAGGAACCGTCTTTCCCTGGAGGGGTCAGGGAGGGCTTCCCTGCAGAAATGGCGATGATGCTGAGTCTGAAAAGTAATGGGGGGGCCGGGTGCGGTGGCTCACCCCTTATAATCTCAACCCTTTCAGAGGCTGAGGCAGAGGGATTGCTTGAGCCCAGGAGTCCAAGACCAGCCTGGGCAACATAGTGAAACCCTGTCTCTACAAAAAAATATAAATAAATTAGCCAGGAGTGGTGGCATGCACAGGGACAGAAGGATCACCAGAAGCCAGGAGGTCAAGGCTGAGGTGAGCCGTGATTGGGCCACCGCACTCCAGCCTGGGCAGAGAGTGAGACCCCGACTCAAAAACGACGGATGGGGCTGCACTGGGCGGGGGGGGGGCAGG
>NW_007079946.1:62369-67958 GCF_000164805.1 Carlito syrichta | reverse complement strand
CGGGGGGGGGGGGTGGGGGGGGGGGGGGGGGGGGCAGGGCGTGGCAGAAAGAGGTGCAAGCGGGAGGGAACAGCATGAGCCGCAGGCCCCAGATGAGGCAAACGCCCACCAAAGGCCCCATGGGCAACGGCGACAGGGGTATGATGAGGGCCCTGCCTTGGCCTCCTGGTGACTGGCTGCTCTCTGGGACCCTGCCCTGCCTCCCTGCCAGCAGCCACAGTCAAATGCCTCCTGCTGTCTTGGAGACCGGGCGGGACCCACCGGCGGGTGAGACTGCTCCCAAGTGGCCCAGAAGGACGTCGCCACTCTAGGGCCTGGTTTGCAGGAGTCACGATGATTCAGGGAAAAGGCTGCTTGCTGACTTCTGGAAGGGAGTCCTGCCAGCCCAGCCATTCATGTGTGGAGATGCTAATCAGAGCCGGCCGGGGCACTCCTCCTAAGCCAGGCCTTGGCCCGTGATGCAGGACAGCTCTGGGCTCTCTCCAGGGCACATACAGGACCTTCCTGGCTTTCCGAAGTAAGATAAAAAGTAAACAAGGGGGGCCTGAGAAGTCCTTCGGCCTCAGCCACCTGAGGAACTTTCCGGATGAACCTTCGAGATGGTCAATTCCTGGACCCCAGTGGCGGCGGCAGGACTGTCACCACGAGAGACTGTCTCACGGGGCAGGCACTGCTCAACAGGGCAAGACAAGGACCAGGGCTCACGTGGGCCAGCGGAGCGAAGACAGGATGGTGAGGGCAGGGGACCAGCCCTCTCCTGCCCTCTGGGCAAAGCCGGCTTTGCCCTCCTGGAGGGAACATCCAGACTGTGCTTGTCCTTTGGTCCTGAGGGTCTTCTATTGGCAGTGGCCCCAAGACCCTCCCACCAGCACAGAAGGAGCATTTACAAGGGTGCTTACTGCCATGTGACTTGAAACAGTAAACAACTGCAAACATCCCAAACATATCCTGCTGGAACTGACTAAATCCAGTGTGTATATCCTCACCACGGTCCACTGTGCAGTCGTGAGGAGAAAGAGCAGCCTCTGCCAGTCTCTGGTAGGTAAAATAAAATAAAACAAGGTGTATCACAGTACACCTTTTTTTGTTTGTTTGTTTGACTCAAAGTCTCTCACTCTGTTGCCCAGGCTGCAGTGCAGGCATTATCACTGCTCACCGCAGCCTCAACCTCCTGGGCTCAGGCGATCCTTCTGCCTCAGCCTCCCAAGTAGCTGGGACTACAGGTGCACACCACCATGCCTGGCTTATTTGTTTATTTATTATTATTTGTAGAGATGGGATCTCATGTTGCCTAGGCTGGTCTTGAACTCCCAGGCTCAAGCAATCCCTCCCACGTTGGCCTCTCAAAGTACTAGGACTATAGGCATGAACCACCAAGTTCAGCCTGTTGGTTAAAAATAATAATAATCGGTGGCTCAGCCTGTAATCCCGCGCTTTGGGAGGCTGAGGTGAGTGGATTGCCTGAGCCCGCGGGTTTGAGACCCGCCTGGGCAACTTCGCGAGGCCTCATCTCTACAATAAATCAAAAAAATTAGCCGGGCGTGGTAGCGCGCACCTGTAGTTCCAGCTACTCGGAAGGCTGAGGTGAAAGGATCGCCGGAGCCCAGCGGGTCGAGGCTGCGGGGGCCAGGAGCGGCCACGGCACTCCAGTCTGGGTGACAGAGTGAGACTCCAACAACAACAAAAAAAACCCAAACAAATAATAACAATAATAATAAAAACAAAAAATTGTTACATATCTGCACACTAACAATGAACATTCTAAAAAGGAAATTAATTCCTTTTCATAATTAAGAAAACAGTCATGTTTGCAGCAGCATAAAAAATGCCTAGGAATTAACTGAGGTGCTGAAAGACTGCACAACGAAAACTACAAAACTGCTGAAAGAAGATTTTCTTTTAGAGTCGGAGTCTCGCTCCATCACCCAGGCTGGAGTGCAACGGCGTGTTCAAGGCCACCCCAGCTTTGACCCGCTGGGCGCCAGCGATCCTTCTGCCTCAGCCTTCCACGTAGCCGGAACTCCAGGCGATGCCATGCAACACCTAGCTGATTTTTGATTCATTGTAGAGATGAGATCTCTCCAAGTTGCCTGGGCTGGTCTCGAACCTTCAGGCTCAGGCAATCCACTCGCCATGGCCTCCCGAGGTGCTGGGACTACGGGCTGAGCCACTGAGCCCAGCCAACAATATTGTTAAGATGTCTATGCTCCTCAAAGTGATCTCCACATTCAATGCAATCCCTATCAAAATCTCAATGACTTTTTTTTTTTGCAGAAATAGAAAAATCCATCCTAAAATTCATATGGGTCCTTGAGGAATCCTGACTAGCCAAAGCAATCTAGAAAAAAAAAACAACTAGGACTCAACTTCCTGCTTTCAAAACTTACTACAAAGCTACAGTAATCAAAGCAATGTAGCACTGGCATAAAGACAGACATATAGTCTCATGGAATGGAGCATAGAGAGCCCAGAAATAAACCTTCACATACATAGTCGAATGGTTTTTGACAATGAGACCAAGATGTCAATGGGGAAAGGACAGTCTTCAACAAACGGGGCTGCAAAAGAACAAAAATAATGCACACAAATGAAATTGGCCCCTTATACTTTAACGTCATATACTGTTCAAAAATTAACTCAAAATGGATCCAAGAACTAAATATTAGACCTAAAATTACTGAATCAAACTTCACAACATTGGGTTTGGCAATAATTCATTGACTATAGACAAACTGAACTTCACGAAAATTTAAATATCAATAGTGTAAAAAACCAACGCACAGAAAGGTAGAAACCCAGAATATATAGAAAAGTTCTAAAATTGAACAACAAAAGACAAATAACCTGATTCAAAAAAATAAGCAAAGGGGTCTGGGCATGATGGCTTACACCTGTAATCTCAGCACTTTGGGAGGCTGAGGCCAGAGGATTTCTTGAGCCTAGAAGTCCAAGATCAACCTAGGCACATGGAAAGACCTTGTTGCTACAAAAAACAAAAAAAGAAAGAAAATATTGTTGGGTGTGGAAGTGCATGCCTGTAGTCCCAGCTACCAGGGAGGCTGAGGCTGGAGGATCACCTGAGCTTGGAAGGTTGAGGCTGTGGTGAGCCATGATCCTGCCACTACATTCCACATTCCAGCTTGAGCAACAGAGTGAAACTCCTACTCAAAAAAAAAAAAAAAAAAAAAAAAGGGCAAAGGACTTGAATAGACAAGTCTCCAAAGATATTCAGCATCACTAATCATTAGGGAAATGCAAATCAAAACTACAGTGAGATATCATCACCTGACACTCATTAGGGTGGTTACTATTTAAAAAAAAACAAACAGAAAATATCACATGTTGGAGCGGAGGTAGAGAATACACTGTTGGTAGGAATGTAGCTCGCTGCAGCCACTGTGGAAAACAAATGGTAGTTCCTCAAAAAATTAAAAATAGAATTACCTTATACACATGAAAGCACTGAAAGCAGGATCTCAAAAAAAATTTTTTTTTTTTTTTTTTTTGAGTTGGAGTCTCACTCTGTCGCCCAGACTGGAGTGCAGTGGCCGCTCCCGGCCACCGCAGCCTCGACCTGCTGGGCTCCGGCGATCCTTCCGCCTCAGCCTTCCGAGTAGCTGGAATTACAGGCGCGCACTACCACGCCCGGCTAATTTTTGATTTATTGTAATGAGATGAGGTCTCGCCTGCCCAGGCGGGTCTCGAACCCTCAGGCTCAGGCAATTCACTCACCTCAGCCTCCCAAAGGCACGGGATTACAGGCTGAGCCACCAAGCCCGGCTGATTTTTTTATTTTATTGTAGAGATGAGGTCTCGCCAAGTTGCCCAGGCGGGTCTCGAACCCTCAGGCTCAGGCAATTCACTCACCTCAGCCTCCCAAAGGCGCGGGATTACAGGCTGAGCCACCGGGCCCGGCTGATTTTTTTATTTTATTGTAGAAATGAGGTCTCGCCAAGTTGCCCAGGCGGGTCTCGAACCCGCAAGCTCAGGCAATCCACTCACCTCAGCCTCCCAAAGCGCAGGATTACAGGCTGAACCACCGAGCCGGGCTAAAAAAAAAAATTTTTTTAAGTCAGAGTCTCACTCTGTCACCCAGGCTGGAGAGCAGTGACACACTCATGGTCACTGTGGCCTCGACCTGCTGGGCTCAGGCAATCCTTCCTTCTCAGCCTTCTAAAGTTGGAACCACAGGTGCACACCATCTTGCTCAGCTAATTTTTTTTTAATGTTGCCCAGGCTGGACTCAAACCCCTGGGCTCAGGCAATCCTCTCACCTCCACCTCCGAAAGTGCTGGGATTACAAGCACGTGCCACTGCACCCAGCCTCCAAGAGATATTTGTATACCCACACTCATAGCAACACTAGTCACAATAGCTAAAAGGTGGGAGCAAACCCAAGTGTCCATCAACGGATTAACAGTTAAGTAAAAGTAGTAGACACAAGCAACGGAATAGGGTTCAACCTTAAAAGTAAAGGAAAT
This sequence comes from Carlito syrichta, assembly GCF_000164805.1. NCBI lineage: Eukaryota > Metazoa > Chordata > Mammalia > Primates > Tarsiidae > Carlito > Carlito syrichta. The sequence goes on along the minus strand of NW_007079946.1, from coordinate 63,477 downwards.
TCTGATGCATACAACAACATGGATGAACACTGAACACGTTATGCTAAGTGAAAGAAGCCAGTCACAAAAAGACGACTGTATTTCCACTTACATCTGGTACTTGGAGCTGTCAAAATCATAGAGACAGAAAGTAAAATGGTTGTCAGGACCTGGGGGAGGTGGGAATGTGGGGTTAGTGCCTAATAGGTACAGAGTTTCAGTTTTGCCTGTTGAAAAACGTTACAGAGATGGATGGATGGCTGCACATGACCAATGTCTGTAGTATCACTGAAGCGCATACTTAAAATGGTTAGACTGTAACTGGGCATGGTGGCTCACGCTTATAATCCCAGCATTTTGGGAGGCTGGGGCGAGAGGATTGCCTTCGCCCAGGGGTTCAATACCAGCCTGGCAACTTGGTGAGGCCTCATCTCTACAAAAAAAGAAAAAGAAATTTAGTCAGGCATGGTAGCACACACCTGTAGTTCCTGCTACTTGGAGGGCTGAGGTGGAAGGATCATCTGAGCCCAGCAGGTCAAGGCTGTGATAGCTGTGAGCGGGCCCCTGCACTCCAGCCTGGGTGACAGAGTGGAACTCCAACTAAAAAAAAAGTAAAATAAAATAAAAATTTAAAAATAAATTAAAAACTTAGCTGGATGTGGTGGCACATGCTGCTTGAGAGTCCCAGCTACTTGAGAGGCTGTGGCAGGAGAATTGCCTGAGCCCAGAAGGTTGAGGCTGCAGTGGCTGCAAGTGTGCCACTGCACTCCAGCATGAGTGACAGTGAGACTCTGACTCAAAAAAAAAGAAAAAAGAAAAAAAAGGTTAGAATGTAATTTAATGTTATGTACATTTTATCATAATAAAAAAATTGGGGGGAATATCACTACAAGATTTGAAAAAAAAATCTGAGTCTACACCACATTATTAACAGAGGTTATCTCTAGGGAGGGGCATTAGGGGGAACTTTCACTTTTTAAACTTTCTCTTTCTATAGGAAAAGATTGTGAGATGCTTGAATTTTATGATGAACACATGCTACTTTTTTTTTTTTTGAGTTGAAGTCTCACTGTCACCCAGACTGGAGTGCAGTGGCAGCTCCCGGCCACCGCAGCCTCGACCTGCTGGG
>NW_007079946.1:50817-62245 GCF_000164805.1 Carlito syrichta | reverse complement strand
CTCAGGCAATCCACTCACCTCAGCCTTCCAAAGGCACGGGATTACAGGCTGAGCCACCAAGCCCGGCACGTGCTACTTTTGATCTGAGCTCTTCCTTCCTTTTCTGAGTTGGAGTCTCACTCTGTCACCCAGGCTGGAGGGCAGTGGCATCGCAGCTCACCACAGCCTAGACCTCCCGGGCTCAGGCGATCCTTCCACCTTAGCCTCCTGAGTAGCAGGGATCACAGGCATGTGCCACCATGCCAGGCTAATTTTTTTACATTTTGTAGAGATGAGGTCTCGTGATGTTGCCCAGGCTGGCCTTACACCCTGGGGCTCAAGAGATCTTCCTGCCTCAGCCTCCTAAAGCACTGACTGGGATTATAGTCGAGTGCCACCACATCCTGTGTCTTTCTCTTTTTTTTTTCCCCACCTCATTCCTCCTCTTCTTTTTAATGTAAGTATTTCTGGCTATACATTTCCCTCTTAGCACTGATTTAGCTGCATCCATCTATTTGGGTATGTTATGTTTGCATCTATCTATTTGGGTATGTTATGTTTTCATTTTCATTTGTCTCAAGAATATTTCCTAATTTCCCTTGTGAATCCTTCTTTAATCCATTGGTTGTTTAAGAGTGTGTTGTTTTAGCCGGGCTCAGTGGCTCAGCCTGTAATCCCGTGCCTTGGGAGGCCGAGGTGAGTGGCTTGCCTGAGCCTGCGGGTTCGAGACCTGCCTGAGGCAGCGAGACCTTATCTCTACAATAAATAAAAAAATCAACCGGGTGTGGTAGTGCGCTCCTGTAATTCCGGCTACTCGGAAGGCTGAGGCGGAAGGATGGCCGGAGCCCAGCAGGTCGAGGCTGCGGTGGCCGGGAGCGGCCACTGCACTCCAGTCTGGGCAACAGAGTGAGACTCCAACTCAAAAAAAAAAAAAAAAAGAGTATGTTGTTTAATGTCACATATTTGTGACTTTTCCAGTTTTTCTTCTGCTATTGATTTCTAGTTTCATTTCATTGAGAAGCACATACCATTTTTTTTCCTCCCCTCCTCCTTTCCGCTATGCACTATTTTTAAAACCAGGAAAATAAAAGAGAAGAATGTCTTGATAGCATGGTGGTTAAGAGTTCAAGCTCAGGGCCAGGATTGGTGGCTCAGCCTGTAATCCCAACACTTTTGGGAGGCCAAGGCAAATGGATTGTCTGAGCCCACGGGTCTGAGACCAGCCTGGGCAACTTGGGGAGAACTCGTCTCTACAACAACAAAAAAATTAGCCAGGCATGGTAGCGCTTACCTGTAGTTCCAGCTACTTGGAAGACTGAAGTGGAAGGATTGCCTGAGCCCAGCAGGTCGACAGGCCGACCCTGGGGTTGGTTGTGAGCGTGCCACTGCATTCCAGCCTGGACGATGGAGTGAGACTCTAACTCAGATTTTAAAAAAAGGAGTTCAGGCTCAGGATCCAAATTGCCTGGTTTGAAGTCAGCTCCATTGCTTGCTACCCATGCAACCCTAGCCGTGACATTGCCTCTCAGTGCCTCGGTTTTTTCATCTGTGAAATGAGACACACCTGACGAGACTGTTGTGAGGATACAAAAAGTTCACATGCAGAAAACCTTACATCAGTTCTGGGAGGGTTTGCTGTGATGGCGGTGAGGAGGAGGAAGAAGAGAGCACAACGGGCCGGTGCAGTCTGGGGGGACACAGACACAGCCACAGACACAGACAATGGCGCTCCCTCTCCTCGGGGAGTGCAAAGGCTCCTGACTCACTTCAACACCCCATAAGGAGCAGGTGCCCGCAGAGTTCAGTTACGCATGCGTTTGCTCATTCACTTAGCAAGCAGTCCCTGGCCTCTGTCATGTGCCGGGCTCCAGGGTGAGGGCAGACGTGCCCTCAGTGGGCCTTTGTTCCCTCTTCTGTTCGGTGAGGGCACTTAATGACAGTGCGGCAGGGAAGGCTGCCCTCGGCATGTGAGGAGTTCTTGGGAGCACAGCCGGCCCAGGGTACGGCTCCCAGGGTGTGGCAATACACAGAGGCTACCGACATCGTTTAGAGAAAAAGGATTGGGAGCATCAAGACATCTGAAGACAATCCCATGCCAGGTGGGGTCTGGAATCCCAGCACTTTGGGTGGCCAAGGTAGGAGGCTCACTTGAGCCCAGGAGTTTGAGACCAGTCTAGGCAATATAGCAAGATCTTGTTTCTACAAAAAAATCAAAAAATTGCCCAGGTACGGTGGCTCATGCCTATAATCCCAGCACTTTGGGAAGCCAAGACAAGAGGATTGCCTGAGCCCATGGGTTCAAGACCAGCCTAGGCAGCTTGGCAAGACTTCATCTCTACAATAAACCAAAAAATTAGCCAGGCGTGGTGGCACGTGCCTGTAGTTCCCGCAACTTGGAAGGCTGAGGTGGAAGGCTCAACTGAGCCCAGCAGGTCGAGGTTGTGGTGGCTGTGAGAATGTCACTGCACTCTAGCTTGGGTGACACAGTGAGACTCTGACTCAGAAAAAAAAAATCAAACAATTCACAGGCGTGGTGGTGTGTGCCTGTAATCCCAGCTACTCAGGAGGCAGAGGTGAAGGATCTCCTGAGCCAGAAAGTCAAGGTTTTAGTGAGCCATAGTTGTTCCACTGTATTCCAGCCTGAGCAACAGAGTAAGACTTCAACTAAAATAAATAAATAAATAAAATTAAAAATAGAAGCAGGAGGATGGTCAACACTACTTTGCCCTGGGCTGCATCCTGAAGTGTTGGTTTCTCTTTCTCGCCCCACCTCCAGTTGTTGTTCACGCTTTTTTTTTTTTTTTTTGAGTCAGGGTCTTACTCTGTCACCCAGGCTGGAGTGCAGTGACACAATCATGGCTCACCACAGCCTTGACCTCCTGGGCTCAAGCAATCCTTCCACCTCGGCCTCCTGAGTAGCTGGGACTAGAGGAGCGTGTCACCATGCCTGGTTAATTTTTTATTTTTTATTTTTTTGTAGAGACAAGCTCTCACAATGTTGCCCAGGCTGGTCTTGAACTCTGGGCTCAAGTGATTTTCCTGCCTCAGCCTCCCAAAATGCTGGGATTACAAGCATGAGTCACTGCACTCAGCCTATTATTTAGTGCCTGGCATATGGTGGGCACTCAGATTTTGTTTGAGTCAAACAAGTACTATTCTAAGCACTTTACAAATACCCACTCATTCATGCCTCATAACCATCCTGTGAAATAGGTTATATGATTATGCCCATTTTAGTGATCAGGAAGCAGAGGCATTGAGTGGTTGAGTAACTTGTCCAATGTAACACAACTGAGAAGTGGCAGAGCCAGAATTTGAATCCTGGATAATGTTTGCTGAATGAAAAGTACATGTACCCCCAAATATGTACCATCATGATGCATACATTTTTTAAAAAAGCAATGGCTGTTGCTAACAGTAACAGCAAGAACTAGAACTAAGAATTGAGAAAATAGGCCTGGTGCAGTGGCTCAAGCCTGTAATCCCAGCACTTCGGGAGACCGAGATGAGAGGATTGCCGGTTGAGACCTGGGCAACTTGGCGAGACCTTGCTACAATAAATAAAAAATTATGGAAGGCTGAAGTGGAAGGATCGCCAGAGGCCAGCAGATCGATGCTGGGGTGACTGTGAGTGTGCCACTGCACTCCAGACTGGGCAGCAGGGTAAGGCTCTGTCTCAAAAAAAAAAGAATTGAGGAAATAATCAAAGCTCAGCAAAGGCTAAAGGGCTGTGTGTGCAGGTGCCTAAGAGGACAGGGAGGTGACCTGGGAACACCTCTTCTTGGTAAACAAAGCCCTGATCACTGGGTGAAAGGTGCCAGCCTCCTGCCAGGTTACGTAAGCACCATGCCAGCCTGCGACTCTCGGCCTGCTGGGTGGGGGCTTTGAGAGGGTGCAGAAGACCAAGTCGAGGCCCAGGGATTCTCCTCTGAGGTACTCAGCACGCAGCCAGGCTGCCCAAGAAAGGCCTCAGCACTGTGGGAAGCCGAGGCGGGAGAATCACTTAGCCCCGGAGTTCGAGACCAGCGGAGGCGATGCAGCAAGACCACGTCTCTACACAAAGGACAAAAAGCAGCCAGGTGTGGCAGCACGCACCCACAGTCTTGGCTGCTCAGGAGACTGAAGCGGGACAATTGCCTGTGCCCGGGAGGTCGAGGCCATGGTGAGTTGTGATTGTATCACTGCACTCCAGCCTGGGTGACACAGTGAGACCTCGACTCGAAAAAAAAAAGGGCCTCAGCCAATCCTTTCCTTACTCCTTTCGGGGAGCCAGGGGAGCCCAAGGGCCACTTCCCAGAGATGGGCTTCTGCCCGGCCTTCGGGAAGCCCCTCCGGTTCACTTTGTGGCTTTGGTAGACCCCACGCAGAAGGAAGCTAACTGGACTCTACTTCCTAGGTGGCTCCGCACCATGCGACTTTCCCTCAGAGCTCACGGAACTATGCAAGACGGCGGCACCATCCCTAGTTGACAGGCGAGGACACTGAAGGTGAACGAGGTGGATGACTTGCTTGAAAGGCTAAAGAGTGGCAGGGCAGGGATTTGAACCCAGGTGACGACGGCAGAAGGCAGCCCCTGGGAACCGTGTGCTCATGGAGTGTTTTGAGACCCAGTGACAGGTGGAAAGGGAAAGCTGAGGAGGCATGGATTCTGAATCCTGCAGGGAGACAATGGCCCTGTACAGAGGGGGCCTAGAATAATCACACCACCCTGCTTCTGTTACTTGCCAAGGTGTTCCATGACCCGTTTTTTCTTCTTTTCCCCCCTAAGACATGGGGGTCTGTCAACTTTAAGACAAAGCACAGCCTCATGAACATGGCCTCCAAGGCCCTCTGGTGGGACTGGCCTGCTCACCCTTCCAGCCCTGCCCTGACCTCCCACAGATCCCGGGCCCCGACCTTCTCTCCTGCCGTGTCCTCTCTACCGAGTTCCCTCTCCCCTGGCTGGCTTCTCCCCTGCATCAGGCATACCACTTCCTTCAGGAAGCCTTTTCTTACCACCCACCCAGGCCAGGCCTTCTCTGTGTACCCCTGCTCTCTGAACTTTGGCTCTCCCACCCCAACCAAGTGTGTCACAACGGTCATTCCCTGGGCCAGATCCCCGGCCCCTCATTGTAGCTCCAGGCCCAGAGCGGATGGTGGGATAAACACCTGTGAATAAAAGGGGAATGAATGGAGTGAATGAATGAAATGCATGGCAGACCTTGGGAGGCTGGGGGAGGAGGCAGACACAGGATCAGCTGGGGAGGCTGCTGGACTGACCCACAGGCTGTGTGAACGACCGCAGTGCCAGGACAGGGCCAGCTCTCGGGGCCAGGGACACAGGCTGGAGGGTTTGGATGTTGCCCTGTCAGCGATTTGGAGGCCCAGGCTGAAGGCCTGGTTTAGGAAGGGAAAGCTGGCCTCAACACTGAAGGAGGAGACAGGCGGCCCTCAGGAAAACTACCCACGGATCTCTATCCACAACGCGACTGGGGCAAATACCGTCATGTCTCCACCTGGAAGTCTGGCTGGCTTACGCAGTGTCGGGTCAGCTATGGGGCCTCAGCCTTCACACACACTCACGAGCCAATAGCCCCAGGAGGAAGGGACTGCCACGGCCCCCACTGAACAGATGGGGAAACTGAGGCTGAGAGAGGTGCAGTGACCTGACCTAAGTCACACAGGACTCTCCCGCCCATGTTTCATTATGGCCATCATTAGCCATGTGTGGTTATTTATGTGTTAAACCTGAATCAAGTGAAATTTATAACTCAATTCCTCAGTAAGACTATCCATCTTTCAAGTGCTCAATAGCCACACGTGGGCAAGGAAGGTATGGGACATTTCTTTCTTTTTTGAGTTTTGGTCTCACTCTGTCCCCCAGGCTGGAGTGCAGTGGCATAACCACGGCTCACCACAGCCTCGACCGCCTGGGCTCAACAGATCCTCCTGCCTCAACTTCCTGAGTGGCTGGGACAACCTACAGGCACACATCACCACACCCAGCTAATTTTTAAATTTTTTTGCAGAGACAAGGTCTTGCTAAGGGCGATCTCGAGCCCCTGGGCTCAAGCAGTCCTCTCACTTCAGCCTCCCAAAGTGCTGGGGTTACAGGCCTGAGCCACCAATAGGCGCGAGCCACCGATACAGGACATTTCTTTGCTTTTCTTTTCGAGTAGCAGCTCATTCTGTCGCCTGGGCTGGAGGACAGTGGCACACTCACGGCCGTCTCAGCGTTGACCTGCTGGGCTCCGGCAATCCTGCCGACTCAGTCACGTAGCTGGAACTCAGCAGATATGGGACATTTATTTATTTGGGTTTTTTTTTTTTGAGTTTCAGTCTCACTGTCCCCTAGGCTGGAGTGCAGTGGCATGACCACGGCTCACCACAGCCGCGACTTCCTGGGCTCAAGCCCGGCTAACTTTTGATTTATCGTATAGATGAGGTCTTGTCAAGTTGCCCGGGCTGGTCGCGAACCCGTGGGCTCAGGCAATCCACTTGCCTCGGCCAACCAGAGTGCTGGGATGACAGGCTGAGTCACGAAGTCCAGCTGGGACATTTCTTTTCTTTACTTTTCTTTTCTTTTTGAGTCAGAGTTTCACTCTGTCATCCAGACTGGAGTGCAATGACATGCTCACGGCCACTGCAACCTCAGCCTGCTGGGTCCAAGTGATCCTTTTGCCTCAGTCTTCCAAGTAGCTGGAACCACAGGTGTGTGCCACCACGCCTGGCTAATTTTTTGATTTATAGTAGAGACGGGTCTCATCAAGTAGCCCAGGCTAGTCTCGAACCCCTGAATTCGGGCAATCCTCTCACCTCCACCGGCCAATATGGGACATTTCTATCCCCGTGGAAAGTTCTAAAGGACAGTGCTGGTCTAGATCATAGATGTGGACAGGGCCTCAGAAACCATTTAATGCTCAGAATTAACAGACAGGGAAAAACAGGGCAGGGACAGCTTCAAGGTCACAGTGAATTAGTGGCAGAGGTGGAAATCAAAACCTGACTCCTGACTTGCAATCCAGTGCTCTTTATTGAAGTAGATTGACTTCTGTCTCTTACCTGGGCTTGGTGAGGGGCTTCTGTGAGGCCAAAAGACACCAACAAAGTCTAAAGATAATTGATTAAGTGAAAGCCATACTTTAATATACATAACAGAGATGGATATCCACAATATGTCATAAGTCACTAAAAATAAATAGCAAGGTTGGACTCGGTGGCTCAGCCTGTAATCCCAACACTTTGGAAGGCTGAAGCAAGTAGACTGCCTGAGCCCGCGGGTTCGTGACCAGCCTGGGCAACTTGGCAAGACCTTGTCTCTACAACAAATAAAAAATAAGCCACGCATGGGAGCACGTGTCAGTAGTTCTGGCTACTTGAAAGGCTGAGGCAGAAGGATCACTGGAGCCCAGCAGGTGGATGCTGGGGTGGCTGTGAGTATGCCACTGCACTCCAGCCTGGGCACCGGAGTGAGACTCCAATTCAAAACAAACAAACAAACAAAAAATGACTACTCCAGTTTAAAAATTGACAAAGGAGCTGGGCTCGGTGGCTCAGCCTGTAATCCAGTGCTTTGGGAGGCTGAGGTGAGTGGATTGCCTGAGCCCGCAGGTTCGAGACCCGCCTGGGCAGCGAGACCTCATCTCTACAATAAATCAAAAAAAATCAGCCGGGCGTGGTAGCGCGCGCCTGTAGTTCCCGCTACTTGGAAGGCTGAGGCGGAAGGATCGCTGGAGCCCAGCAGGTCGAGGCTGCGGTGGCCGGGAGCGGCCACTGCACTCCAGACTGGGCGACAGAGTGAGACTCCAACTCAAAAAAAATAAAAAATAAAAAGAATAAAAATAAATTAATTAATTAAATTAAAATAAAAAATTTTTTTAAATGGACAAAGGATAAGGACAGAAAATTTATGGAAGAAGAAATGCAAATAGCTAAAAAATATAAAAACATGCTAATGAAAGAAATGTAAGCACTGTAGGGTAGATTTTGTTTTTTGTTTTTTGGTTTTTTTGAGTTGGAGTGTCAAACTCAAAATTTTTTGATTTATTGTAGAGATGAGGTCGCGCTGCCCAGGTGGATCCTGAAACCGCGGGCTCAGGCAATCCACTCACCTCAGTCTCCCAAAGGCGCGGGATTACAGGCTGAGCCACCGAGCCCGGTCAGTAGATTTTTTTTATTTTTTTGGTCAAACATTGATAAAGATAAAAATTATGGGAATGGTCTGCTTTCTTATGTTGTTGGTAAGAATTTAAACGTGTCCAATTTCATTTTGGGAGCCCAAGGCAAGATGATTGCTTGAGCTCGGGAATTCAAGAACAGACTAAGCAACATAGTGAGAGCTCATCTCTACAAAAAAATTAAAAAATCAGCTGGGTGTGGTAGCACATGCCTGTAGTCCCTGCTACTTGGGAGGCTGACATGGAAGGATCCCCTAAGCCTAGGAGGTCAAGGCTGCAGTGAGCTATGACCAGCTTGAGCAACGGAGTGAGACACTGACTCAAAAATAAATAAATAAATAAATAAATAAACAATGTTCAATCTTTTGGGAAGACCACTGGCAGCATCTCTCAACAACAAATATGCAAATACCCATTGACTCAGTAATCCCTGGACCGGAACCGAGGGCCGCCTGACTCCAGATCTCGTGTTCTGAACCATGACTACCCATCTGTGAGTGATGGTCAGGCTTGGGCTGGAAAGGGCACAGTTGTCTGATCAACAGGGACACTTGTGGACTTGACCATGGAAGGTTTAATAGGACAGATTGCCGTGGGCGAGTTCTGTGCAGCCTTTGTCTTCTTGTGTGACTGGCTCAGAGGTCCACAAGGAGCCCAGCACAAATCAATATGCCCTTGGTCAGCTGCTTCGGTGGCTCGCCTGCCATTCCAGCTCTGCAAATAATTGGAGGCCAGTCACCGGTGAATCAGCACTAACCGCCCTTGGCAAGCAGGGCTGGGAAGGCAGCTTGGCGTGGCATGGCTGTGTGACACAGGCTCTGTGCTGGCTGTCAGGTGACCAGGACAGCGGGCCAGCTGGATGGCTGCCCTCAGGGTGATTTGGCAAGTGACATCTCCCCACCCCCCACAACCTCACCTACCTCAGTTTTCCCTTTCTATTTCCTTCTTCTTTCCCTTCTCTTCTCTTGCCCTCTTTCTTTCTTTTGTATTTTTTCTCTTTATTTTTTTTTTTTGAGTTGGGTCTCTTCAAGCATGTGCCACCACATCCAGCCAATTTTTGATTTTTTGGGTAGAGATAAGGTCTCACTATGCTGCCGGTCTTGAACTACCGGACATAAGTGATCCCCCCGCCTTGGCCTCCTGGAGTGCCGGGATTACAAGCGTGAGCTGCCATGCCCTGCCTATTCCTTCTTTCAGTGAATGCCAGATATGCACCAGGTAGTGCAGCAGTCCTGCTGAGACAGAAACAGAAGGCCAAGCCCTCATTTTTTTCTGCACACAAATGTGTGCTAACATGAAAGCACAGAGCAGAGAGTGGGCATTATATCTGATTGGGGGAGAGGGGTAGGAGGGATGCTGGAGCTAAAGCTGGCACTCAGTAGGTGTCATCAGGTGGGCAGGGCGTTGAGCCTGGGATCTACGGGCAGCAGGGCTGCAGCAGCTGAGGCAGGCAGGGAGGGGCCTGAACACCAGGCTGAGAACTTTGGATTTTGTCCAGAGGGTGACAGAGAAGCACAGAAAGGCTTTTGCTTATAATATCCTTATAATTGTATATTGTTAAGTTATACAACTAATTCATTCCGTTATAAAAATCAAACAATATTCAAAAAAATTATTATTATTATTATTTTTTAGAGACAGGGTCTTGCTATATTGCCCAGGTTGTTCTAAAACTCCTGGGCTCAAGTGATCTTCTAGCCTCAGACATATGAGTCGCTGGGTTAGCGACTCATATGTCTGAGGCTAGAAGATCACTTAGTATCAGCAGGTGTGCGCCACCGCGTCTGGCCAATAACCAAGAATATTTACTAAGATAAACATTACCCTTCAAACCTGATCCTGAGATGAAAGTCCCTGGGGACAGTCTGGAGTGTATCCTTCAAGATTATTTTCTATGCGTGCATAAACGTATCCATTTTTCTTCACCAAAATAAGCTGATCCTTTACACATTATCATGTGACTTACTTTGCATGGGAGGGTTACTGTCACCTCAGCACACACACATCTCCAGCCTCCTTCTCAGCATCTGCACAGTATCCCTAGATGATGCCTCCCTTCTTTGGACAAATACTTTCGAACCCCCTTGTGTCCTAGGTGCTGTTTGGCAGGGGACAAAACAGTCCCTGCCCTCAAGACCTCCCTCTTCTTTTTTTTTTTTTTTTAATTCTTTTATTCTTTTTATGTTGAGACGAGGTCTTAATAAGTTGCCCAGGTTGGTCTTGAAGTCCTGAACTCCAGTGACCCTCCTGCTTCAGCCTCTCAAAGTGCTGGGACTTTGTGAGCCACTGCACCTGGCCAAGGCCTCCCTCTTACTCCTGATGTTAAGCTGCTCCCAATATTTCCCTATAAAAATACAATGGTGCAGTGATCATCTTGTATGTGCATCTCTGCGTGCAAGTGTGAGTATTGCTACTGGGTAACTTACATTGAAGGAATTGTGCCACTGCATTTTGATAATTCAATACTGCTAATACTAAGGAGATTTAAAGCAGGGAATTACAGTTAAATGTATGGTCCATTGTCTGGGAACAGTGGTTCACATCTGTAATCCTAGCACTATAGGAGGTTGAGGCAGGTGAATCACTTGAGTACAGGAGTTGAGACCAGTCTGGACAACATAGCAAGCCTTCATCTTTACAAAAAAAATTAGCTGGGTGTGGTGGTATGCACATGCACTCCCAGCTATCCAGGAGGCTGACGCAGGATTGCCTGAGCTCAGGAGGTCGAGGATGTGGTGAGCCGTGATTGTGCCACTGCACTCCAGCATGGAAGACAGAGCGAGACTTTGACTCAAAAAGAAAAGGTGGAAGGATCGTCAGAGCCCAGCAGGTCAAGGCTGCGGTGGCCAGGAGCGGCCACTGCACTTCAGTCTGGGTGACAGAGTGAGACTCCAATTCAAAAAAAAGAAAAAGAAAAACGTCACTTTGGGAGGCAGAGGTGGAAGGATTATCTGAGCCCAGGGGTTCGAGACCAGCATTGGCAACAATGGCGAGACCTCATCTTTACAAAAAAAAATTTTGTGTGTGTGTTTGTTGGAGTTTCACTCTGTTGCCCAGACTGGAGTGCAGAGGCATGCTCCCGGCTGCCGTAGCCTTGACCTGCTGGTCTCTGGCGATACTTCCGCCTCAGCCTTCCAAGTAGCTGGAACTATACAGGCTTGTGCTACCACACCTGGCTAAGTTTTGATTTATTGTACAGATGTGGTCTCGCCAAGTTGCCCGGGTGGGTCTCGAACCCACGGGCTCAGGTAATCCACTCGTCTCGGCCTCCCAAAGTGCTGGGATTACAGGCT
>NW_007079946.1:48026-50797 GCF_000164805.1 Carlito syrichta | reverse complement strand
AGCCTGGCCTTCTTTTTTTTTGAGCCTGGGTCTTAATCTGTTGCCTAGGCTGGAGTGCAGTGGCATGATCACGACTCACCACAACCTCAACCTCCTGGGTTCAGGCAATCCTCTCTTCTCAGCCTCCCCAGTAGATGGGACTACAGGGCAAGCACCACTGTGCCCAGCTAATTTTTTGATTTTTTGTAGAGACGAGGTCTCGCTTTGTTGCCCAGGCTGGTCTCAAACTCCTGGGCTCAAGCCATCCTCCCATCTCAGTTTCCCAAAGTGCTGGGATTACAGGCATGAACTAATGTGCCGTGCCCAAGATTCCTTTTTTTCTTTTCTTTTTCTTTGAGTTGGAGTCTCACTCTGTCGCCCAGGCTGGAGTGCAGTGGTACTCCACCGCAGCCTTGACCTGCTGGGCTCAGGAAATCCTTCTGCCTCAGCCTTCGAAGTAGCTGAGACTACAGGCGCGTGCCGCCACACGCGGCTAATTCTTTGATTTATTGTAGAGACGAGGTCTCACCAAGTTGCCCGGGCTGGACTGAAAGCCAGAGGCTCAGGCAGTCCTCTTGCCTCCGTCTCCCAAAGTTCTGGGATTACAGGGGTGAGCCACTGCGCCTGGCCTCTTTTTTTTTTTTGAGTCAGAGTCTCACTCTGTCGCCTAGGAACACTCAAGGACACCACAGCCTTGACCTGCTGGGTTCAGGCGATTCTTCTGCATCAGCCTTCCAAGTTGCTGGAACCACAGGTGTGCACCACCGTGCCTGGGTAATTTTTTTTCTTTTTTTTGCAGAGACGAGGTCTTGCTGTGTTGCCCAGGCTGGTCTCGAACTCCTAGGTTCAAGCAATCCTTCTGCCTTGGCCTCCCAAAGTGCTGGGATTACAGGCATGAGCCACTGCGCCCAACCCAAGGTTTGTGTAGAATGGGGGTCAATGGCAAGGTAGCCAGATTTCAAACATAGCCCTGTGGGCTCCAGGGCAAGTGATCCTAGACAAACCATACTGAATGCTCTTCCCATTCAGAGGCCACACTGCCAATACACAGCAGAGTCAGGATTGTAACTCGAGCTCGACTCACACAAACCTACCATCCTGTTCTGACACCAAGCTTTCCCTTTCCTCATCCGGGAAATGAGAGAAGGAAAACTTCCTGGGTCCCCAGCCCACAGAGATGAATGCTCCACCCCGAACCAAGCTTGGCAGCCAGGCCACCCGGCTTCCTGTTGGAGTGACCCGAGGCTACTCACGGGCACAGCTGAGGAGCCAGCCAGGCCTTGGGAGGCCCTTGGCTGGTCCCCTTCTCTGGAGTCCCTCCTGGGGTCAGGTAGCCACAGGCTTTTCCCTTGTGGATCTGGCCTAGACCAAATGAGTCAGGAGAACACACCCCATGGTGTGGGCAGCACAGCTTAGCACTCTTTGAGGCTCTAGGCCTCAACTTCCTGGTCTGTAAAAGAGATGCATAGTAGCACTTGGAACTGCTGTGGTCATTTTTCTCCAATCTGGCTGTTTTCCCCCCTAAGTTATGGGACAAACTGTGGAGTAACAGCGAGCATGGGTTACTACCAGTGTCACGGCTGGGAAACAGGAAGAAATCTGAGACCTGAGTCCCCAGTCACATGTTGGGACCCAACTCATCCCAGGGCCTGTTGAATCCGTCTCTCGAATGTCTCAGACCCATTCTTTCGTTTCCCCTCGGTGCTGAGTCCTGTGTCTTCACCTCTTGCCTGGATCACAGCAGACCCCTCACCCGTTCATTTCCCATCTTCTCCCCTTCACAACACCTACAGTCAGAGCAAGCTTCTAGGACAAAACAATGAATCTGAACGGGTCACTCTCCGGCTCAAAACCCAGTGGTGGTTCCCTCCTGGCTCTGGTCTACAAGATGCTGCAAGATCTGGCCCGTCCAGCGCCATCCCTTAACCTCAGCACTTTGTGGGGGGCAAGCGGGAGGCTCGCTTGAACCCGGGAGTTCGAGACCCCGTCTCTCTAAAAACAAATACAAAAATAAGTCGCCACAGTGCAGCCGGGCGCAGGCGCCGTAAACTCTGTGGGCCCTGTGCTCTCGGGCCACCAGGCCTCTGTCAGCTCCCTCGGCCTGGACTCCGCCACACTCGGCCTGGATCCCGCAGCTGACTCGGGCCGCCTGGTTCGAGCCGCCTTCTCTCGAAGCCCCCCGGTCCGCGGCATCAGGCGCCTCCCCGAGCTCGCCCAGCCCTCCATGGGTCTCCAACCAAAGCCCGTCTCCGCCAGATGCGTCACTGCCTCGTCTCTCGCTGCTCCTCCACCGAGTCCTGGGCCGGGAGCGGCCGCCGAGGACGGCCAGGTTCCCCGCGAGGTCCCAGCCCGGCTCAGAGCGGACGGCGCCTGTGCATCTGGGGCCCGGACGAGTGCACAACACGCCCGGGCCGGGAGGCGCGAGGCTCCCCGGTGGCCTCTGCGCCCGGAGCGGGCGGAGTCGTCCTTGAGAGCAGCCTCCACCAGGCACGGAAACAAAAGGCTGAGATAACAGCTGGGAACGCTGCAAGCCGGGGCACGGACGGCGTGCACAGCTCCAAGCCACCTCCGCGAAGCCTTCCAGACCTGCTCTCCTCAGCGCGGAGAACGAGAGATCGGAGGCCGCAGAGCAGCCCGGGCTTCGACTCTGGGCGTCCGTTTCCTGAGAAACGGGCCCGATTCGCGCTCGGCGGGCTCGTCTGCCAGGACTCTGGAAGGCCGTCCTAGCCAGTTTCCAAACTGTCTCTCCTCGTCATCGTTCCTTCCTTCCGGCCGCTCGCGCCTCGCCCCCC
>NW_007079946.1:28711-47397 GCF_000164805.1 Carlito syrichta | reverse complement strand
CCGCTGAGGCCGGCCGGCCCGACCCGGGGCTCCGGGCTTAGATCGCTGCGCTCCGCCGCCCCCGCCGCCGTCCGGGCGGGATCGGGCTGTGGTGCTCTGGGGGGGTGCGGGGAAAGGAATCCTGGGGATTCCTGCCCCCGCTTCGGCCCTCGGGGCCTCAGACTCAGGGAACTCGCTCATGGCTTTCTTGATGAAGAAGAAGAAGTTTAAATTCCAAACCACTTTCACCCTGGAGGAGCTGACCGCGGTCCCCTTCGTGAACGGGGTGCTCTTCTGCAAGGTCCGGCTGCTGGACGGCGGGGATTTCGTCAGCCTGTCGTCCAGGTAGGAGCCGGGGCGTCGCGCCTGCGGGGGGGGTGACGAGCACATCTGGCCGCCTGGCAAGTGTGGAAGCACCCCGTGGGGCCGGGAGAACCCAGGGGATTACGTGTGTCTGCGGCGCGTTTGCGCACGGCAGGACTGGGCCCGAGGGAGCTGGCAGCGTGCCGGGCTCCCCGGTCTGCAGGTGACCGGCCCGGTACCTGGGGGCCTGTTCTTGCGGCCTCCCCTTTCAGCGTCCCTGCAGGCTGGCATGTGGAGCCTGGCGGAGACTTGTGCCTTGAGGGGGTGAGTAGGGATGTTCCAGGCCACTTTGCGCCAGCCGGCCCCTTGGGCTGTCATAGGATTTGGAGCCTGGGCCTGCCACGGGTTCTCTGGGACTCCCAGTCATTCCCAGGTCTGGCTGGAAGGAGGTGGCTGGATCTTGGCCTACCCAGCCCCCTGGAGTGACTGTCCTCCTCTGGCTGGAGCTGGCCTGCTTTGCATTGCAAATGTCCTTGCCGGGCTGCTGCCCTCTCTGAAAGAGGCTCCGTTGAGCTTGGTTTTGTGTTCCCCGCATCCTGGCAGGTTCAGCTGCCCAGCTTATTGCTGAATGCAACTGAGTTCCCAGGCCGTCCCTCACTGGCTGGGCCCACCTAGGGTCACAGGGTCCTGGCCTGCTGTCCCACAGATGGGGCTGCGGATCCTGGTCCTGCTCCTTTCTGGGCCTTCGCTTCCTCTTCTGGAAAGTGGGCCTAACACAGGTCTCTGTGTCCGAGTTGTGCTGGAACGCGGGGCAGGGCCTGGCCCAGCGCCTGGGGCCCGCTGCTCCCCCCCGCGGTCTGCTCTTTGCTCCTCAGCCTCCTTGTGGGCCCAGTCAGCCTGAGCTGCTTCCCTGTTCTTAGAGGGGACGTGTGACCGATGGAGAAACTGAGGCCCCAAAGAGGAAGGAAGCGGCGTGCCAGGGCCTCGAAGGAGGCTGTGATTGGCTGAACGTGGTCGGTTTGGAGACCTGTGGGATGAATCTGGAGGCCGAGTGCCCTGCCGGGAGGAGGGGCAGGGAGAAGAGCTGCACTGGCTAGCCCAGATTCAGGAGTCTCGGGTGTGGACAGGGTGGGGTGTCTTTCCAGTGCCCTGGCTCCCTGTTCTGCAGGGGGCTGCTTATCTGAGGAATGCGGACAAGGGCTGCCCCTTGTGGCGGGGGCGGTGGCCGTCCTTGGTTGCCTGGGAGGCCTGTGACCTGCGGCCACCCACAGAGGCCTGAGGCTTGGGAGAGATGGCTGTGCTCAGAGCTGGGGCCTGGAGCCGGCCCCTCCCTGGCTGGTGACACGGGGCGAGTTACCTGAGCTCTCTGATGGCGCGATGTGGCCGCCACGCTCCCGTTCTACCAGCCCCTCTCACTCACCGTGACCCTTGACTGTGCTACGGTGCAGGAGGGCAAGTGGGGTCCCCAGGGTCAGTCCCCATTTTGCAGAGCTGGAAACGGAGGTTCAGAGAGGGAGTGATCTGCCCGAGTTAGTGTAGTGGAGCCCAAATTCAAGCTCAGGATGTGCTTTTCTCTTTCATTTTTGGTTTTTATTTTGAGTAGGGATTTCACTCTGTTGCTCAGGCTGGAGTGCAGTGGCACAATCACGGCTCCCTGCAGGCTCAGGCGCAGGCAATCCTACCACTTTAGCCTCCTGAGTCGCTGGGACTGCAGGCCTGTGCCGCCGCGCCTGGCCAATTTTTGATTTTTTTTGTAGAGACAGGGTCTCCCTGTGTGGCCCAGGCTGGTCTCAAACTCCTGGGCTCAAGCAGTCCTCCCGCCTCTGTCTCCCTGAGTGCTGGGGTCACTGGCATGAGCCGCCACACCTGTCCAGGATGTGCCTTTAACCACCACCTTCCACCACCTTCTTGTGTTCCTGAGCCTCGGTTTTCTCTTCCGTGAAGTGGGGAAGTCACACCTGCCTGGAGGGTCGTGAGGGGAAAGCCCCAGGGTGTGTCTGTGTCTGGTGTAGGTAGGTTGCTGCAGTCGCTGTGGTTACTGTGGGCAGAGGGGCCCAGGCCCCAGCCCCTCCCAGGTCTCACCACCTGTATTGACTCAGCAGGGGGGCCGGCATTTGAGTTGGCGTGGGGACAGGGTCTTGGGTCTCACCGAGGAATTGATACTGAGCCTCAGGCTGAGATCTTGCATGATCTCCCGACTCTGGAGCCGCTGCCACCCTGCCTGTTGGCCTTTCCATTGCCCTAAACCTGCGCCCTCGTCCGGGAAAGTCTGGAAAGTTCCAGGTCTCAGCCCACAGGGTCTGGATTTCCCCTCTGTTTTCCCTTCTTCCCCCTGGCAAGGAGCCTTGGTTTCCCTGAACCCAGCTGAGCCCAGGTAATCTTTCCCAGCTCTCGGCCCCTGGATGGAACCTGAGTGGGGCTGAGGAGAAAGGCAGTGGCATTGAGCCACCCCAGAGCTGGGCACTTAGTGGCTGCTGGAGACCTGCTTGCAGATGCAGCTGGAGAGAGCAGACGGTGACATTGGAGCCGGAAGCCGCTGGAGAGCCGCTTTGGCTTTTGCTGGATTTTCGCCCAGCACATGGAGGTTCCTGGGTCCCTGCTTCCTCCATCCCCACCTCACCCACCCTGGTCTGCAACCTGGATGCCCTGGCTGACAGCCTGCCCCTCCATGCAGCCAAGGCGCCATTGCTTTTAATTTGGGAGGGGGTCTGGGGAGACTAGACCTGGTTAGATCCTAGGCCCAGATCCAGTAGCATGTTCCCCTATTCCCAAGACCCCTGAGATGACCCAGAGACCTGGCGGTGTCAGCAGGAAGCAGACCAAGGCCCCACCTCTGCAGCACCGCCCTCCTAGCTGGAGTGTTTCCCTGTGTTTTGGGTGCCTTGGCAACAGCTGGTACAAAGCTCGCCTGACCTAATTTGAGCAGGTAGAACAGGTGGTTTGTCGGGCTGTTCCTCAGCTCCTCTCTTGGAGCCTCCTTGAGAACAGCCCTCATAGTGGCCATGTTCTGGGGGCCCGTGCTGTGTGCCAGGTACAGTGCTGAGTGTTTTGCAAGTGGTATTTCTTTTTTTTTTTTTTTGAGCTGGAGTCTCTGTTGCCCAGACTCCCGGCCACTGCAGCCTCAGCTTGCTGGGCTCCAGCGATCCTTCCGCCTCAGCCTTCCAAGTAGCTGAAACTACAGGTGTGTGCTACCACACCAGGCTAATTTTTTGATTTATTGTAGAGATGAGGTCTCACCAAGTTGCCCAGGCGGGTCTCGAACCTGTGGGCTCAGGCAGTCCACTCACCTCAGCCTCCCAAGGCGCGGGATTACAGGCTGAACCACCGAGTCCGGCTTGCAAGTGGTATTTCTATCGATCCTCTCCACTGTCCAGAGAAGCACTGAGGACAGAGAGGTGAAGCCATGTGCCAGAGGTCTCCCAGTGGTAGACGACAATTTGGAATTTTTTTTTTGAGTCGGGGTCTCATTCTGTTGCCTAGGCTGGAGTGCAGTGGCAGGATCACGATAATCACAGCTCATTGCAGCCTTGCCCTCCTGGGCGCAGGCGATCCTTCCGCCTCAGCCTCCCAAGTAGCGGGGACTACAGGCACGTGCCACCATGTGACAGTTGGGAAGTTGATGCCTGTATTATGGGTCAAACCACCTTTGATGGTACACTTATTGTATGCCAGGGACTTGCTGAACATCCAGTCCCTGCCACCCCCCATGGACTGATGGCATTACCCCACTCCCAGATGAGGAAATGGGGTCAGGACCCTGCAGTGACTGGGCTGTGCTGCTCCGCAGGGAGTAGCAGAGATGTGTTTTTAATTTGAGCAGGTTCAACTCCAGAGCCCTATCCCGCCTCGATGGCGATGGGTTGCACCCTGTGACATCCCCAGGCGTCTGTAAAAAGTTCCTTTCAGTGGATCAGGTGGGGCGAGAAAGTCCAGAGCTGGGTAATTAGGAGATACCCTGCCAGGTCTTGTGGGGTCCAAGGAAAAGAGTCCCAGGACCATAAGGCAGGGCTGAAGTCACTGTCAGGGACTTGGGGCTGGGCCAGGCTGGCACCGTGGCACAGTGAGCATTTGCCGAGGTCTCTGCCCAGAGGCCTCCCTGTGGGCGTATCCACATGGCATCTGGAAGGGTTTCCCCTGGGGTTCCGAGAGGGATGCAGAGGTCCCAGCCAAATCTCGCAAGTCAGGAAGCAGCCAGGCTGTCCAAGGCAGCCCTCAGGCAGGAAGAATCCCGAACACCCCAGGAGGTCTCTGCTCGCAGCTGGCACCGTTCCTGTGACCTGCCCATGCACATGGCTGGTGGTGCCAGGAGAGGGAGTGCGAGGGAGACCCTGACTTACCCCACTGCATGGGCTCTCTTGCTGTGTTGTTGACAGAGAGCATTTCCTCAGCCGACACAGGGGGCAACTGAGCCCAGCACAGAGGAATGACTGGCAAGGCCACTTCTGAGGAGGCGCTAATGGCATAGCGGGGCGGACTCTGGGCTGCCCTTAACCTCTGTCCTCTGTGTCTTAGTGCCCCTCTTTGCACGAGGGAGGCAGGCGGGGCCAGAAGGAGAGGGAGTGCCTCTGGGGTCTCCTGATCAGTCCTGCCAGGCTTCTGAGAGGCAGGCTGTGACCCAAGAGGCTCCACCCCCAGCCTTCCTTTTTTTTTTTTGAGCTGGAGTCTCACTCTGCCACCCAGGCCGAAGGGCAGTGGCATGCTCACAGCCACCCCAATGTCGACCTGCTAAGCGCCGGTGATCGTTCTGCCGCAGCCTTCCGAGTAGCTGAAACCGTAGTCATATGTCACCACAACAGGCTAATTTTTTATTTATTGTAGAGACGAAGTCTCACCAGGTTGCCTGAGCTGGTCTTGAACCCATGGGCTCAGGCAGTCCACTTGCCTCGGCCTCCCAGAGTGCTGGGATGACAGGCTGAGCCACTGAGCCTGGCCCAGCCTTCCTTTTGTGGCAGCCATGGATCCTCAGGTGACTTTGGTGGGATTTTTGTCTGGGGAGCCGTTGAAAGAGCACGTGACTGCTCGCTACACAGGCACTGCCTACCTTCCTTGGGCGGGACCTCCTGCCACAGGGTGAGCACCCTCAGGGGCGTGTGGGACTCAGTGTGAAGAGGGCGCTGCATCTGGACTGCACCAGGCCCCGTCCCTGGGGAGGTGAGCTGGCTGGCTTTCCTCATGCTTCCCACACTCTTGGCCAGTCCCTTGCCTGCCCTCCTGGGAAAAGGCTGCGGAATGCCACTCCAGTCCTCCGCCCTGCGAGGCTTGCTGTTGGGCAGATGGAGTGGACCCGCAGTTCTGTCCCTTGGAGCTGGGGGCTGGGCTGTGGAGGTACCGTGGGCCCCTTGGGTGGGCAGGGCGTCCACTTTCCTTCACAGAGGCACTCTAGAGGCTGAGCGCACCGGGGAGGGAGGAGCAGGTGCAGGCCCTCGCTCCTGTTCTGCTCTCACTGGGCCCCACCTGGTCCTGGCCTCTGGAGGTGAATGAGACCACACAGGCCTGCTCCCATGGGGCTCCTGGTTAGGTGGGATCAGGGATCCTGGTGGGCATCATGGAAACTTCAGCATCTGGCAGGTCTGGAGCAGGTGCTCCTGGGCCCATCAGACCCCAGGAGACCCCCCCGGAGGCATTTCCGTCCGGGCAGCTACTTGACAGGTGTTGACTGGGGGGCCCCCCTCGAGGCTGGGCGTGGCCCTTGCCCACATGGGGCCCCCTTCATCCAGATAGGAAGGGCTTCCCTAAGGAAGCGACCCTTCTTGGGACCTTGAAGGCCCAGGGGCAGTGGACTAGAAAAGTGCTGTCTGCCCCTGGAGTAGAGGCCTGGCCACAGGCGCTTGTTCCCTGTGGTCCCGGTGAGGGGCTGGCGTTGGTTGGGGTATGGGGAGGGGCAAGGGGGCATGAGTAGATGGAGTTGGCATATGCCGACTGGCCTGTTCCCGGCCTCGAGAGTCCTGCCCAGGGCGGGGGAGCCACGTGGCCTGCTTGCCTGCTAGAGTTGATGACTCTTGGCTGCCCAGGGAGAAGGTGTGAGGGGGTCTGACCTGCGCCCAGGGAGGGACAGGGGAGTTAGTTGGCAGGCAGGCTGGCCTCCTTGGCTGAGCAGTGGCAGGTGGAGGAGTGGGCAGACTGGAGAGAGGGTCGGCAGGCAGAGTGGACAAGTGGGCTTCCTTGGCCTAAAGGCCTGGCATCACCCTGGTGCTCAGTGGGTGTTAGAAGAGGATGTTTAGGGAAGGGCTTGGTGCACAGTGGCCAAGTAGAGCCAGGGTTTGTCGACCCCTGCAGTGCTCCAGTCACTAAAACAAAAACATTTTTAAGAGCTGGGGTCTCGCTCTGTCATGCAGGCTGGAACGCAGTGGATCAATCATAGCTTGCTGCAGGCTCAAGCTCCTGGGCTTAGGCAGTCCCTCTGAGTAACTGGGACTATAGGTGTGTACCACTACACCTGGCTAATTTTTATATTTTTTGCAGAAATGAGGCCTTCCTATGTTGCCCAGTCTAGGGCCAGTAGTTTTTTTGTTGTTGTTGGCCAGAGAAACAATTGACAAGAAAATTTAGTTATTTCTGTGGCATACAACAACTTAACATAATGATTATTATTACTGATAACATATATTTAAGTGTGTCAATTGTCATACAAATTTGCAGTACATTCTAATAACACATGTAATTATAGTCCAAGAAAAGTTAAACATCCTTTTATATTTGACAATGTTTCCTGTATGATTTTTAATATGCCAATTACCCAAATATGTATTTTTTGGATTTCAAGAAATCTAACATATAAAAATTAATGAGATCAAAAAGACCGAGTTCAGAACTTGAAATTTTGATTTTGGAAAGTTTTCCGAATATCAAAAGTTGTAGGTTTTTTTGAGTCAGGATCTCACTCTGTCACCCAGACTGAAGTGCCTTGGTCCCAGCTACTTGCGAGGCTGAGGTGGAAGGAGTATCTGAACCCAGAAACCTGAGGCAGTCGTAAGCTATGATTGTACCACTGCACTCCGCCGGCTGGTTCCAGGAGTTTTTGATCACATAAAAATCTGGACTTTCAGTTTCCTTTAAGCTGGAAGGTCTGACGACAGTGCTGTGTGACAGAACTTGGTCAAGGGGCCCCGTCGCGGCTTCTCCTCGTGGGCTGCCTCCTCACACTCCCTTTACAGCATGCATGTCCTTGGATCCCCAGTGTGGTCTGCCCCCTTGGTTTCACTTAGGCCAGCCTGACCCCAGCCACCTGTGGAAGGCCCTCTGTGTGCAGGCTGGGGGCAGCAGCGGCAGAGGGGTCTGTGGGGAGAAGCCCTACTGGCACGAGAAATAGGCAAGGCCAGGCTGTGGTACCAGGCCAGCTGCTGGCTCCTGTGAGGTCAGACTAGCTGCCCATGGCTGGGGGAAGCCTGAAGCTGGCCTGCCTGTGTCCGGCCTTGGTTTCTGCGGCTTGGACCTGGCCTTTGCTGCCAGCGGGCACACCATTGGCAGGTGCCACCCTGGCAGCCCCTGTTGCCTTGCCCGCCAGCCTGGCAGCAGCCCTGACCTGAGATGACCTGGTTCTGTGGAGCCAGGCTGTTCCCCGAGGCCTGCTTCTCACTTCAAGCTCTGTCCTGGGAACTGCTCTTGGCCAGGGCTTCTCAGCAGCAACCACAACATCAGGTGCCTGTGGGCCCTGCTTGCCCTGAGGGTGGCCGGTGGCCCTGAGTGCCTTTGTTTTTTTTTTTTTAGTTGGGGGTCTCATTTTGTTGCCCAGTGCAATAGCACAATCACGGCTCACTGAAGCCTCGACCTCCTGGGCTCAGACGATCCTCCCGCCTCAGCCCCCTGAGTAGCTGAGACTACAGGCATGCACCACCTCACCCAGCTAATTTTTGACTTTTTTGGTAGAGATGAGATTTTGCTGTGTTGCCTAGGCTGGTCTCGAACTCCTGGGCTCAAGCAGTCCTCCACCTTCATCTCCTAAAGTGCTGAGATTGCAGCTGTCAGCCACCACGTCTTCTCCCCCCAGTGCCTTTGAACCCTGTTTTTTCAGTACCTGGCAGTCCTGATTTGCACTTGGGGGGCCCTGCTTGCCTTGGGATGGCGGCTGGCAATGAGCCTCAGTCCATCCTAGGGACTTGGTGTGTGGCGTCTGGTGACTGCCCTGTGCTGACCCTACAGTCACTTCCCTGCTGCCTGGGACAGGCAGTAATACCCGTGGCCACCAGTTGAGATTTATCCTCATCTCATCGGGGAGGCATGGGCTTAAGGAAGGTTTAAGCAGGGGAGAGACAACAGTTTGCTTAGAAAGAGACCTGGAACCAACCCCAGAATGGGGAGACAGTGTTGCTCTTTGTGATCTACCTCCCCTGGCAAATGCTTTGGATTGTAAGGCCACCAGGCCTGCCCTCAGGACTCTAGATGTGCTCTGTAGCCTGCCAGCCACCCCTGGGCCTGCTGGCTCCCATGAGGCCAGGCTGCTGTTGGTGGCTTGGTACGTAAGACCTGCAGCTGCCCAGCCCATGACTGTGCTTGGTCTGCATGGAGCTGTGGTTGAAAACTTGTGGTCTTTGCCCTGAGCCTCTTTTGGCGCCCAGGGCTATAAGAGCTGTCACACGCAGGCCTGAAGCTGCCTGCACCCCATCCTGCCCAGATGCTGCCTGAGAGCTCCAGCCTGCAGCCAGCTCGTGTTGGTTGGAAGAAGAGCTCTGCCAGAGGCTTTCTCCTGCTTGGCTCTACCTCCCCTCCCCTTCCCAGGCCAGGGGAGACATTCTGTCTTGCCTCTGCCACATGCTGCCTATGTGACCTGGGGTGAGGGACTTAGGCCCTGCACCTCAGTCACCCTCCCAGGAAGCAGGAGGTGGGTGCCTCCTGGTGCTTGCCCCCCATCTTCTGGGAGGCAGGTGAGATGATGCTTGTCAGCATCTGGCTCAACTCCCAGCGCTCGGTGGACACACTGTATATGCTGCAGCCTGTCCTATCCCCGGACTCAGTCCTGGCCGTGGCCAGATGGTGCACCCCGTTCGCACCTCTGTGGCAGGTGGCACTCCCCTGTGGGCCGGGACTGATGGGTGCTGTAAGAGGGGGTGCTTCCCGTTCCGGACTCCCAGAGGGGAGCAGGTGGGGAGCGCACCTGGTGTCTGCTCTGCATGCTTGCTTGTCCCTGTTGGCCTTCGCCTGCCCCTGGGGAGGGAGCCAATGCGAGCTGGAGGGCTCCTGCCGGGTGGGGCTGAGGGAAGGGCCCTGGGCTCAGCCCCTTGGGACCCACTCTGGCGGGCAGAAGACAGCCTCCGCAGCACAGCTCCCACAGATTCTGTCAGGCTGCTGGCCGGCAGGGGACTGGTGAGACAGCCCGGGCCCCTGGGCAGGAGGCCCTGTCACTCCGGCTTCCTGTAGCTCCCGCTTTTCCTGGCCCTTCTGGTCTCCGTGCCCTTTCCTCGAGCTCCCTGTCTCCCTTCCTCCACTCATGAACTCCTGCTCAGCCCAAGAGCCACCTTCTCCAGGAAGCCTCTCCTGGCCTCGTTTGGCCTTGCTCACTCGCTGTGGGCCCTCATCTCAGGGCACTGCGATCCTTCCGTGGCTCTAGCACCTCTCCCAGACGTGGCCCGCAGTGGGCAGAAGTGGCCTTTGCTGCCTCTCAGTGCTGGGGCTTGGTGCTGCCCTGGTGCTGGGACTTTTCTCCTCTGGCTCTGAACCACTGTGAGTGCTGGTGCTGAACCCCATGGTGGCCACTGCCAGATGCTGGACCCAGCTCACCTCCCATCCCCCCACATGCCCCGGGTGTCAGTCTGTGTCAGGAGCGGCCCTCGCCTGCATGCCAGGCAGCTGGGTGCTGCCAGGGGCTCAGAGGCTGCAACTGAGAGGCCTTGATGGGACATGCTGGCTGTTGGGTGGACCCCTCTGCTGGGGGTAGGATGCGCATCAGAAGGGACTGAGCCTGCCTCTGAGCTCTGCAGTTAGACCTTGGCAGCTGCTCAGCTGCCCTGTGACCATGGCTGAGGGCCTTGTCCTCTCAGCCTCAGCTTCTTCCTTCATCAGATGGGGGTGCCCACATGGGAGCAGGCGGGCCACTTGCTCAGCGCAGGCTCAGCACCTGGCAGCTAAAGACTGGCCCTGCCAAGGGAGGAGGTGCACAACCTGGTGCTCTGGGTGGCGGAAGTGGGGTCCCCTCCCTGCCCACCACTTCCTCTGTTAGCATCTAGACTCTGGACTCTGCAGACGTTTGGGGGAGCACACCTGTGGCTCCCCGCTCCCTCATCGCCCACCCAGTCACTCTGTGACCCTTTCTGGGTACCTTCTGCATGTGGAACTGAGGCAGGGCCCCATCTGGGGGAAGGTGCACCAATCAGTGCTGTGGCCTGGGCCCTGAGGAAAGGAGGCTGGGCTCCGACCCAGGTGGGTGTAGAAGAGCAGCCCAGGAGAGGGGTGGCAGGGCCAGGCGTGCCCATCAGGGGAGAATCAGGGGCCTTCGGGGGCCTTCGGGTGGGGGCGATCATGGGGAGGGGCGTGGGCTATGTCCACAGAGGGTGTGGTTCCGAGTCAGATAGGCATGTCAGAACCAGCAAGGGCAGTGATGGGCTTGACCGAGGCTCCAGGCTACAGCGAGCAGGTGACTGTCAGCTGAGAAGGATGGCTTTGCACCTGTCATCATGGGACGGTTCAAAACACAACTTGAGGCCTGCCATGCGGTGCGGGGGAGGAACCTGCTGCCGCTTCTCACAGCCAGAACCAGCCTTGCATCCAGCGCCCAGCAAAGGGCACTAAGACAGGTGGACGATGGCATTTATATAAGGCTCAGAAGTGCTCTGATATGAGTCAGGGCGATGGTGTCTTTGTTGGGTGGCAGTCCTACCTGGAAGGGGCTTCTAGGGGCCTGTGGTGTTCAGCTTCCCGGGACTGGCTTCTCTCTGAGAATCTGCAGATTCTGCATGTCTTTGCCAGAAACAAGCCTTGAAATGCCCACATCTTTGAGTGGCACTAGGTGAATGCCAAAGTCCTCTAGATAAAACTGAGACACCTTTTGGGGTGCCTGGAAGCCTGGGGGAGGTCCTCAGGTTTTACCCCAGCTCTCTGGTGGGAAAACTCCTCCCTGATAACCATCGCCCTGTGTCCACACCTTGGTAGCTGTGAACAGTCTTCTCTTTCCTCCTGCAGCCCCAGCAGAGCCTGGAGGGCATTGGGGCTTGGCAGTTCAGAGGAAGAGCGGGCTCCCAAGCCTGCCAACCCACTGGATCTCTCTGAGCCTTGCTTTCCTCATCTGTGAAATGGGGTAATAAGCTCTTCTGATGCTTGGGTGAAATGGGCTTATGCCTCTTGTGTGTGCATCATAGCTCCTGGCATGTAACACAGGCCCAGAAAAAGCTGGCAGTGTTGGCATTAATCCAGGGCAATTATTGGAAGGGCCCGGGGCAGGAGCAAAAAGGGAAGGTCCACGTTCCCCCCTCCCTCCTTGTCACTGTTTCCCTTCTTCTCTTCCTGCGGAGCAAACATTTGTGGTTAGAACCAGGTCACTGCCCTCAAGCCAGGGAGACTGTTAGGCACATCCATCTCCAGGGGAGGGCTGAGCTCGGTGGGGGAGGGGGCATCACCACCACACCTGCCCTGGCCCTGAACCCTCGCTTTGCGACCCGACCTGGGCTGCAGGAGCTCCTAAGGGTTTTGTGTCGGCAGGGAGAAGCATCACAGCTGGACCTGGTGAGCATGGCCACACCCGCTGGGGAGGTAGGAAGACCGGCCGGCTTGTTGGGATGTAGCCCCCTGTCCCATGCAGGCCTGGCTCGTAGCGAGTGCTCAGTAAGCGTGTGCAGAGTCAGTGAATGATGGTGGTGTGGATGGATCTGAGGTTGGTCCATGAGTCTGCGGAGAATCAGGTGTTGGGGGAGGTGCAGTCCGGTGAGTCGGGGCCTTGTGGTCCTCCTGCCCCTGAGCCCTTGGTCCTGTGGCTGGAATCTCGGGGAGCTGCAGAAGACTGCTGGGAAAAAAGGTTGAATCTGTGTTGGGCTGGGAGGAAGAGGAACCCTGGTGAAATGGTTTCTGATTATCCCCCTGTCGCCTCAGAGGGACAGGGAGCCACAGGAAATACTGCATGGTACAGTGGGAACACCCAGGTGGCAGATCTAGCGGTGGCGATGAGCCCTGGCCCCTTGGACTCTGCAGGGAATGAGGCCTGACCCAAGCTGGGAAGCCCCTTCCCGGAGGTGGGGCAGCCCTTGTGGGAGCAGGATTGTGAAGGGCGCCCGTCAGTCATTTTGGACTTAGCGACCTGCTGTGTGCCCAGCACCATCCGCAGGACAGGGGACGGCACAGAGGTTCCGAGGCAGGAGCATAGGAGCCGGGCCCGGAAGCGGAAGCCTGCAGGGTGTAGAGGGTGCCCTTGGATGGGCTTGAACAGAGGGTGGGGGTTCAGAGGACAGAGGCGGCCCCATGAGTCGAGTCCAGACTTGTTCGAGGAACTGGGTCCCAGGGATGGGAGATCCTCCCTCCTGTCTCTTTCCTGCCTCCTCCAGTGAATTAAACCCCACCCAGGAGTGAGTCAGCCAGGAGCAGCTCAGGCATGCCTAGGCCACCTAATGATCCACCTCCTTGAACGTCCTCGCCGAGTGTAAGACCTGGGGAAGCTGGACACAGTGGCTCACGCCTGTGGTCCCAGCCCCTCTGGAGGCTGGGGTGGGAGGATCGTTTGAGCCCAGGAATTTGGGACCAACCTGGGCAAAACCGTGAGACCTTGTCTAAAAAAAGTGACCTGGGGAAACGTGCTGATTCATGGTCCTGGGGTGGAGAAGGGGATGGGAGCTGGATCAGGGGCTCTGCATGCCTGACCTCTTGCTGACCGTCGGCTAGAGGAGAGCTTGGGGTCCCTCCTGCAGTTATTTCTTGGGTCTAGTCCCATTCATTGTGGGTGCCCTCTGTGTGTGTGCCGGGCCCTATGGCAGCTTGTGAGACAGGATCTGGGCGGTGACAGGCCCAGTGAGGCCAGGTGTCCAGTGGTCAAGGCGGAGTCTGGCCTCGAGCCCCGGTCTTTCTGCTTCCCCATGCTCACGGGCAGGCCTGCTGGGAGTCTGGCAGGCACAGGAGGGGAAGTCCCCTGAGTGCAACCAGCCCTCTGTGTTGGCTGTGGCCATGGGTCCTGGGGAGGGGAAGTTGCTGCCACAGCCCAGTGCCGGCTGTGTCTTCTGGACTGGAATTTCTGGGGCCTCCATCCTCGCCCAGCCCTGGCATGGGAGCCCAGCTTGGGGTCAGACTGCTGTGAGTTCAGATCACAGCCCCCTCCTGACAGGGAGACTTTGGACGGGTTGTGCCTGCTTTGGGCCTCGGTTTCTTGCCTGTGACAAGGATGGTAGGGACAATGGAACCCATCTCCTAGGGCTCAGCTGTGGATCCCGGAGGTCAAGCACATCACAGTGAGACCTGGGTGAGGGTGGCCATACCCATCATGGATGCAGGCAGGACCCAAGCCGGCTTGTTTAGGTATATCCCCAGTGTCCCACGCAGGCCTGGCTCATAGCAAGTGCTCAGTAAACAAGTGTGGAGTCAGAGTCAGTGAATGACAGAGGCGTGGATTGATCCAGGGTTGGGGTTGGTCAGCTTGTCTCAGCACCCGACGTGTAGCAGGTGTTCAGGAGGTGGGAGGCTGCTCTTAGAAACTTGGCAGGGCCTGCCTGCTAGGGAGCATTTTCCCACTTCTCCCTTCAACCCTGGATTGACCTAACTTGGTCCCCAACACTAGCAGTTCTTGACAGGCTTGGTCCAGAACCACACCTCATTAATCCATGCTTTGACCCAATAATTGTCTCTCCTTCAGCGTAAATCTGGTCTCAGAGCCTCCTCTTCCCTGGTACTGAGATTCTCAGTGAAGGGTCTGCCCACAGAGCACAGGGTCGTGTTGCTGGCGTGCTGGATGCTCATGCCAGAGTCCCCTGAGAGAGGCTGTGCTATCCTGGCAGATTGGGATCCTGCAAGATCAGAAGGTGGGGTAGGCTTCTGAAGGGGGGCCTGGAAATGCGGGCCACCCGCTTCTGCGCTGGGTGCAGGGCACCTTTTCCCAGCTCTCTGCAGTGTGCATGGACCAGCACTTGGTCAGGGCCAACAGTGTCCTTTGGATCCCTTCGACAGCCTGCTCGCTCTTGGGCTGTAAGAGCAAGAGAGGGTGACGGTTGGCATCGACTGAGGGTGTCACTCACAAGGTGTTCGCCTGGCAGTAGTTCGAGCCACCTGCACAACCTGGCTGGTTGCAGAAGCAAAGCAGGGTGGCCACTTGCCTGTGTCCATGAAACAGGGATACCTGCACCTGCCTGCATGGGATTTTTTTTTTTTTTGAGATGAGGGTTTACTATGTTGCCCTGGCTGGTCTTGAACTCCTGGGCTCTGTGGGCAGACCCTGAGATCTGAGATACCACTGCACCCAGTTTGTGTAGGGTTTTGTGAAACCCAGTGTCAAGTGTACTTGCCTACTGAGCGGCAGGATGCAAACCCAAGTGTGTCTAACTTCAGAATCTTTTAACCCTGGCTCTACCCCAGTAAGCCTGAGTGACCTGGCTGTCCCCACTCCTTTTCCATCTTGGAGTCTCCGATGTCCCAGCGGGTTGGCCGGCCTGCTTGTTTGGGTCGCTGGTTGACGCCAGCCTCCACTGCCAACCCTGCCAGTCCCCAGCCACGTGTAGCATTCTCTTTGGCAGGGGAGTGAGGAAGGCGTCTTGGGCTGCCAGGTGGCTCCCCGGAGCACTCCAGTGTCAGGCAGAGTGGCTTGGCTTCTAGGAACTTCTTGTGGCCTCACTGTGGGAGGAGAGGCTGGTTATGCCAGGCCTGTGAGTTGCTTCCCCTGCGCTTCTGGCAGGAGCCACATTGTCTGGGCTGCCACGCTGGCTCTTCAGCCCCTGCACAGATGCCTTGCTGGTCCCTGGGCCAGGCCCCTCCCCAGACGGCCGTGCTTTCCTCTCTTTGGGGAAGCACAGGCAGATGTTGTTGATTTAAGTTGTTTCCTTATTAGACGTCTGCTCTCGGGCCTTGGGCTAGGTTTCATCAGCCGGGAGCCTTGACTGCGTCGCTGCAAGCTGCTCCTCCAGGAACCTGGTCAAGGCCTGGGAGAGCAGGCCCCACAGGAGTGGGTGTGGCCGAGGAGGACGGCAGGGTGGGGCTCACGTGCGCCTCTTGTTGTGGGGTGAATGGAAGGAATCCGGGCTGCCGTCCCAGAAACCCAGAGCACAGCGGGGCCCCACACGTCTCCCCGCTGGGCTGTCCCTTGGCTGGATGCCCAGTTCTGTAGCAGGATCACCTGGCAGCCCGCTTGGACTGCTCTTTGAAGGCCTGTAGCGTGCTTCTCAGCAGGGGTGATCTGGCACTGTCTGGAGACGTTTTGGCAATCCCACGTGGGGTCGTGCTGCTGGCAGGGTGCTGCTAGACAGCCTGCAGTGCGCAGGGCAGCCCCCACCAAGAGCAGCCCAGTCCGCCGAGTCTGCAGTCTGGCGGGGCCTGCTGGGAATCTTCACTTGTGACGAGCTGGTGGAGATCTTCATCTGAGGACGCCTGTCCTGCCAGGCCCCACACCCCTCCCTTTGCTGGTGAGGCTGAGAACCTGCCCCACCAGGCTGGGGCTCCATGCTGGGCGCCCCTCGGCAATGAGACGCATATCTCTGATACGTGCCCAGAAGGGTGAAGTGCTGAAGGTGGGCGTGAGGTCATGCTGGAGCTGCATGCTGTGGCCCTGTCACAGGGCTGGGCCGCCCCACTGGTATCTGGGGTTTCTTTCCCTGACTCTCTCCTGTGACAGTTGCTGGCCAGGCATGCACCCGCGCTCTGATGCGCGGATGAGGCTCCGATGGGCCCTCTGGTCCCTGTGCGTGGTCACCCCGGGGGCCTGGCAGCCTGTGGCCAGGAGAGGCTCCCCCAGCACTGTGGCTCTGCCCTGTCTCCCTAGTGATGGAAACCTGGGTGGCCACAGCTTTGGGATCTTGTTGCACTGACTGGGCCGAGATGCCGCGCCAGGCCCAGGCGGTGCTAGGGAGGTGGCAGCAAGCCCACCTTGGGGAACCTGGGAGCTCAGCTTCCGGCTCCTGCCGGGAGCCCTGGATTTCACCATCCTCCACCTAGTGGAGGACAGTGGCGCACTCAGCCTGGCTTGTGGCCCTTCACAGCCTCCGAGGCCTGGCCTGTCCGTCAGCTGCCAGTTGCTGGGAGTCTGGGGGCAGTGTTCCTCTTGCCCAGAGCGTTCACCTACCTTCCTGCTTTTTGAGGGGAGCAGCTTGGGGAAGGGGTGAAGGTTGGTCTTACTGACAGGCTGCCTCGGGCCAGACTTCAGGCCTGTCCCATCCCTCCAGACCTCAGTTTCTTTCTCCATTAAATGGGAGTGTTCTGGCACCTCATGGGACTGTGGTAGAATTCTGTTGGTCGTGAATATTCGCTCGTCCTACAGAACAAGTTCAATGCACAGCGATTGTTTTTCCCATGGATTGATTAAAGATGCGGCTGAGGGGGCCAGACACCAGAGGGAGGACAGAATGGCACCCGGCCCTGTTCTGGACTCTGGGTAGACAGGTGACAAGGAGGGGCTGTGGTCCCCATCTGCATAGGACCCGATGGCAGCTGACTGCCCTTCTTGGTTCCCTGATACACAGTGGGGCAGACGCTAGGAACTCGTGGCCATACCGATGCCTACAGGCAGAGTTCTACGCGCTCTCCTGCTGGCTGAGCAGAGGAGAAAGGAGCTGTGGCACCAGAGTCGTCCGGGTGGCCCATGCGGTGGGCGGATCACCCTTCTACAGACGAATAAGTTGACTTGCTGAGCGGGGCTCCGTGAGCGGCCCCACCCTCACTGTCCTGCCCTTCTCCTGCCTCTCCGGGGAGCCCCTTCCTGCCTGTGTCTTCCAGGACACAGGCAGTGTGCTGTCCTCACTGCCCAGGACATCCTTCTCCCCAGATCCTCACCCAGCTGACCTCAGCCTTGAGTCCCGGCTCTGACTTCCCCAGCGGGGAGCCTTCTGATTCCTGCCCCTGTCCAGTCCAGGTGCCTGTTCTCCCCAGTGCTCCCACGGCCTCCTCTGCTGCTTCAGAGTCTGGTGGCACTTGCTGGCCACTTCCTGTGTGGCACTTCCCCACAGCTGGGCTCCTCCAGGAGTTCTGCTCACTTGTGTCCCACACCCGCACCAGCGCTGTGGTCAGCCTGTGTGGATGTGTCAGGGAGGCCTGACTGGGATTTGGGACACAGGTCCCTGTGTCTCCCCACACTGTCTGATCAGCTTCCTGGGATAGGCCGCGGGTGGTTATGTTTTGGACTGGCCTTCCCGGGAGTTCTTCTGCCTGACTGAGGACACCTGCCCGGGGGGTGTGTCTATTTCAGGACAGCCCCAAAATAGCTGAATTTCCCACAGCCATGGCTACGGCGGTATAGTGGGTGGAGGGCTTGCCCTGCGTTGCTGAGATTTGCATGTCTAATTGTATATCTTAAAGCTAAAAATGAAACCCAGTCTCTGTAATTACCTGTCCCTGGCAGCGGGAAGCAGGGAAGCATGCCCTGAAACTGGAGCTGGGAAGGGCTGGCCAGCATCCTCTCTTCCCAAGGGGCACCCAGTCGCCCAGCGGGTCTCACGTACTGCGTGGGTGCCTGGTGGTGCCTGGGAGGGCACGTGTGTGCCCAGGCGTTGAGCCAGGTGGCTGAGGGTTCAAGTCCCTTCCGCCTGTTCCAGCCTTCCTGACCCAGGCCTGTTCTCATTTTCAACTTGAATTTCAATTCTGGAAACAATTTCTAGAAGAAAGTGGCCCTGGTAAGCCTACATCCCTACCTTGGTCAGACCTGTTCTGAGTGCTCTGCTTGCCTTCTGAAGACTCTCCCTTCATGCCAGTGTGAATGAACCACGTGGCCAGGGAGCCCAGAGACCAGGGCTCTGGGTCATCCTGGGTTAAAGCTGCTCTTTCTCTGGTCTTGGTTTTGCCACATTTACGTTTCGATTCTCCTGCCCGGTCCTGACCTCATGAGCAGGGCAGGCAGGAGGGGTGCGGTCTCATGTTTTTGGAGTAAGCATTGTATTGATAAGCGTTCTTCATGGCTTCTTTCATACTTTCCCTTTCCCCGAGACAGGCAGCTCGCTGTGCCTCCAGTCTGGTCACTGGGGATGTATGCAGGGCTGCTGCACACGGTGCCTGGCAGCCAGGCCCTGTCCTCCTGGCACCCACAGCCCGTCAGGGTCATGGCTGGCCATGGGTGGCGCTTGGTTTTCAGGGTTCTTAGCACCCTTCCGGGGCCTTCCAAGGACTAAAGTGGGGTATTTCCTAGAGTGGCCTTTCTGTCTCTGACCACATTGCAATCTCCAGGACTCCCAGAAGAGTTAATAACCTTCACTTAAGTGTGCTTTAAAACAAAATCCATGCCGGGCTCGGTGGCTCAGCCTGTAATCCCGTGCTTTGGGAGGCCGAGGTGAGTGGATTGCCTGAGCCCGCGGGTTCAAGACCCACCT
>NW_007079946.1:27603-28691 GCF_000164805.1 Carlito syrichta | reverse complement strand
AAAAAAAAAAAAAAAAAATCCACAATGGGCCAGGCACGGTGACTCAACTCACTCTATAATTCCAGCACTTTGGGTGGCCGAGGCGGGAGGATCACTTGAGGCCAGGAGTTCGGAACTATCTTTGACAACATGGTGAGACCTTGTCACTAAAAGTAATCAAAAAATTAGCTGGGTGAGGTGCATGCCTGTATTCCCAGCTACTTGGGAGACTGAGGCAGGAAGGATAGCCTGTGCCCAAGAAGTCGAGGCTGCGGTGAGCCGTGGTTGTGCCACTGCGCTCCAGCCGGGGTGACCGAGTGAGACCCCAACTCAGAAAAAAATTCTGCAACAGAGTCTTGTAGTTCAAAAGAAAGAAAAAGGTCAAAATGCTCCCTCCTTCAGCCTTTCTCTCTGTCCTTCCCTACCTACCCCCATCTCCATGTTGGCCAGGGGTGGCCTTCATTTGCAGTGTGACATGAGTGCCTCCCGTTTTCTTTGTGCACGCGGACATTTCCGTATGTCACCTGAAAACAAAAATTGGGTGACACTGTAGATACCCTTCCACATGCTGCTTTTCCTGCGGGTCTGTTGGGCCATCTTTCCCTGTCCATGAATAGATACTGCCCTCCTTCCCTCACCTCTGGTGGCTGCTTGCTTGATGCCGTTTGAGCAGTATCCTGGCATTCAGATTCTTCCTGTTTTTGGCCAGCCGTAGTCACTGCTGCCATGGCCACTCACACACAGGCACCCTGTGGTACCAGCACCTCCACATGACCCCTCCAGGCTTGGGGCGAGATTCCCTCTCCAGCCTCGCTGCCCGCCAGCCCCCCCTCTCCCCCTCTGCTCCAGCCGCTGCTTGAGCCACGCTGGTCTTGCTCCTTCTTACACCATTGGCGTGTCCCCACTCCAGGGCTTTGGCACTGGCTGCTCCTCAAGCCTGCATGGCTCTTTCCCCAGGCCTCTGTGTGGCTCACTCTGTCACATCCTTCGGCTCTTGACTCATGAATGCCTGTCCTGGCATCTTTCCCTCATGTTCCTGGCTTGGGTGCTACCTGCATCTGTCCCTGGTTCCTTTTCTTTTCTTTTTTTTTTTTTTTTTTTTTTTTTTT
>NW_007079946.1:6656-27430 GCF_000164805.1 Carlito syrichta | reverse complement strand
CCAAGTTGCCCAGGCGGGTCTCGAACCCGCGGGCTCAGGCCATCCACTCACCTCGGCCTCCCAAGGCATGGGATTACAGGCTGAGTCACCCAGCCCTGGTTCCCTTTCTCCGTAGCACTTAGGAACGTCTGGCATGCAATTGCCTGTCTTTCTGTCTCCCACCCCTGCTGTAGTATAAGCCCTGGAGGGCAGGGATTTCCATCTTCTCTGTGTCCCTAGGACTTTCAGTGGTGTCTGGCACAGGGTGGCTGGAGGCTTACAGAAGGATTTTGAGTGGTTTCAGTCCCTGAGACTCCACAAACCTGCCCCGGCCAGCTTCCCTCCCCCAGCCCGGGCTTGTGGCCACCTGCTGGGCGCCCTCATTCCTGCCTCCTCAAGAGCGTCCCTCACCCCACCAAGCCCTGAGCCTGTGTTCATCTCTCCTCACAAACCCCCTGTGCCTGGGACTTCATGCCACCCGCCTGAGGGTGCCCAGCTGCTGGGTCTGTGGGGCGGCGGTGTGGGCCCTGAGGCAGCTGTGGGGCGAGTCCTGGCTGTGACGCTGGCTGTGGACACAGATGGGCTTGGGTGGAGACGAGCTCTGCTGCTGACTGCCTGTGACCTTGGGTGAGTCTGTGAGCCTCACTTTCCGTGGTCACAGCCACTTTTCAGTGTTACAGAGTTCGGTGTCACTCCGCAGGCCAGCAGGAAGTGGCCCTTGCTGTCGTGTTGCTGTGACCTCTGGGGTTGGGCCAGGGCAAGCCACTGGCTGCTTCCTGCGGGAGTGGTGGCATCTAATAGGTGACTGTTCAGGAGGGAGGCTGGCACTGGTCCTGTGATCTCTCCCGGGCTCACCTTCCCTCAGACGGAGGGGCCCCCTGTGGCCTGAGCCTGGGAGGGCCGCTGTGGCTTTCTCTGGCCTGCCTGGCCCTGGAACCACGGTGGCCGCAGGCTTCCTGGCTGGTCTTCCCACAGCAGCCCGAAGCGGGGTGAGAAGGCCCACAGTTCACTCTGAGCTTTTGTTCCCACACGCAAATCCCTGCTTCTGCCGGTGTTTCGACACACTCAGAACCCTGAGCTTCCTCCTCACGTGTGCCTCTCCGGCTCCAGCAGCTACCTCTGGCTCTGGAGGGGCGTGGGACTGGGATCCCTGTGGCAGCTGTGGCTGCCCCCCTGCTTTCCCCCTTTCAGGCTTGAGCCTCTGGCCACCCAGACAGCACTTCTGTTCCTTTCCCAGCCCCCAGCCTCTGCCTAAGCCGCAATCAGGAGCCAGCTGTCAGGACTGGGGGCAAAGTCCTCGCTGTGCCCCTGAGTCGGATTGGACTCCGGCTCCCTGCCCCATCTCTTTCCCTCTGCAGCCACTGGCCATTTGCTGAGCGTGTTTCTGCCTCAGGGCCTTTGCACTTGCTGTTCACTCATTTGGATGACTTTTCTCCTGGTATTGCTCAGCTCCGGTCCTCACTTCTTTCCAAGCTCAGTTGTCGCTGTTGTGAGGACCCTCCCCACCCCCTCACCTGAAATAGCGGCCCCACCTCCTCCTCTCTAGTCACACTCCCACTCACCTTCCCTGCTGATTTCTCTGTTTTTCTGTCTATTTGACCTACCATGTACTTTTTTGGTAACAGTTTCATTGAGATATAATTCATGTACCACACAGTCATCCACCCATTTAAAGTGTACAAGTCCATGCTTTTTTGGTATACTCACAGAGTTGTACTGTCGTTACCACAGCCAATTTTAGAACATTTTTGTCTTCCTAAAAAGAGACCCCATACTCATTGGCGGGTACTCCCATCTCTCCCAATGTCCCTACCTGCTGGCAACGCCCAGCCTACTTTCTGTCACTATGGATGTGCCTATTCTGGACATTTCACATAAGTGAAATCATACACTTGAGAGTCCTTTCTGGCTGGCTCTTTGGCGTAGCATCATGTTTTTTTTTTTTTTGAGTCGGAGTCTCACTCTGTCGCCCAGACTGGAGGGCAGTGGCCGCTCCCGGCCCCCGCAGCCTCAGCCGGCTGGACTCAGGCAATCCTTCCGCCTCAGCCTTCCAAGCAGACGGAACTACAGGTACACGCTATTGTGCCTGGCTAAGTTTTAAAAACTTTATTGTAGAGATGAGGTCTCGCCATGTTGCCCAAGACTGGTCTTGAACCCACGGACTCAGGCAGTCCTCTCACCTTGGCCTCCCAAAGTGCTGGGATTATAGACTTGAGCCACTGCACCTGGTCCGCATCCTATTTCAAGGTTAATCCACATTGCAGACGTGTGTTTCGTTTCTTTCTCTCGCTGTGTGGATAGACCACGATGTATTTGTCCATTCACCAGCTGATGGACATTTGGGCTGCTTTCAGTTTTCGACTGACTTGAGTAATGCTATGTGTACATTTGTGTACAAGGTCTTGTGTGGACATACGTTTCACGTCTCTTGGGTGTGCACAATAGTGGAATTGCTGGGTCACATCATCACTCTTCTGAGGAATTGCCAGACTGTTTTCCAAAGTGACTGCACCATTTTACATTCCTACCGGCAGTGTATGAGGGTTCCAGTTTCTCCACATCCTCACCTTTGATCCTAGCCATCCTAGTGGGTGTGAAGTGCTATCTCATTTTAGTTTTAATTTGCACTTCCCTGATAAATAATGATGTTGGACATCATCTTGTGTGATTATTAACCATTTTTTAAAAATAGAGACAAGCTGAGCACAGTGGCTCACACCTATCATCCCAACATTTGGGAGGCGGAGGCAAGAGGATTGCCTGAGCCCAGGAGTTCTCGACCATCCCGGGCAACTTGGTGAGACCTCATCTCTACAATAAAATAAAAAAATTAGCTAGGCATGGTGGTGGGAAGACTGAGGAGAAAGGTTATACCTGAGCCCAGCAGGTTGAGGCTGCGGTGGAATGTGCCACTGCACTCCAGCTTGGGTGACAGAGTGAGACTCCGACTCAAAAAGAAATAGAGATAAGGTCTCATGACCCTGCGCAGGCTGGCCTTAAAGTCCTGCCTTGGCCTCCTAAGTGCAGGGATTACAGGTGTGAGCCACTCCACCCAACCTTATTAGCCGTTTGTGTGTCTTCTTTGGAGAAATGTCTGTTTGGATCCTTTGCCCATCTTTTTATTGGGTTATTTCTCTTTTTATTATTGAGTGTGAGTGCTCTTTATATATTCTAAGATACAAGTGCCTTATCATATATGTGATTTGCAAATGTTTTTCTTCATTCTGTGGATTGTCCTTCCACTTTCTTGATGGCATCCTTTGGAGCACAAAGGCTTTAAGTTTTGGTGACATTCGGTATGTCTGTATTTTTCTTTTGCCACTTACACTTTTGGTGTCATAGCTCGGTAACTGTTGCCTAATCCAAGATCCCAAAGATATAGCCCTGTGCTTTTTTTAAGTCCTTTATAGTTTAGCTCTTACACTTAGGTCTCTGATCCATTTTGAGTTAATTTTTGTGTGTGGTGTGAGATAGGGACTTTCACTTCATTCTTTTGCATGTGGATATCTAGTTGTCCCAGCAACATTTGTTGGAAAGACTCTTTTTTTCTCTCACTGAATTATTTTGGCACCCTTGTCAAAAATCAATGGACTATTTATTACATGTGAAGGTTTATCTCTGGGCTCTCAATTATATTATTTCATTTGCATCTGTTCTTATGCCAGGACCACCTTTTCTTGATTATTATAACTTTGTAGAAGTTTTGAAATCAAGATATGTGAATCATTTAATTATGTTCTGCTTTTTCAAGGTTATGTTGACTATTCTGGTCCCTTAAATTTCTATGTAAAGTTTGGGGTCAAGTTGTCAAATTTCTGCAAAAGGGGGAGCTTGAGCTTTTGATAGGGGTTGTGATGAATTTTTAGAATCATTTGGGAGTATTATCATTGTAGCAACATTAATCAATGTTCCATAAATGGATGTTCCAACATTCATGGATGTTCCAATCCATGAACATGGGATATCTTTCCATTTATTTAGATCTGTAGTTTCTTTCAGCAATGTTTTTGGTTTTCCAGAATATGTATTTTATACTTCTTTTGTTAAATTTATTCCTGTAGAATAAAATTTATTCTTTTTCTCTTTGATGCTATTGTACATGGAATTGTTTTCTTTATTTCATTGTGGATGTTCACTGGTTTATAGGAAAAAAGTGACTTTTGTTTGTTTTCTCTGTATTTTACAACCTTGCTGAACTTATGTGTTATTAGTTCAGGTAGTTTTTTAGTGGATTCCTTAGGATTTTCTTTTTTTTTTTCCTTTTTTTTGTTGGAGTCTCACTCCATCACCCAGGCTGGAGTGCAATGGCACGCTCATGGCCACCCCAGCGTCGACCTGCTGGGCTCAGGCAATCCTTCCACTTCAACCTTCCAAGTAGCTGGAACTATAGGCATGTGCTACCTTGCCCAGCTAATTTTTTGATTTATTGTAGAGAGGAGGTCCCGCCAAGTTGCCCAGGCTGTTCTTGAACCCCTGGGCTCAGGCAGTCCACTCACCTCAGCTTCCCAAAGTGCTGGGATTACAGGCTTGAGCCACCGTGCTCAGCCAGGATTTTCTACATGTAAGATTAACTCATTTGCCAATAGTTTTAACTCTTCCTTCCCGTGGTCATGTATTTTTCTTGTTTGCTCGGTACTTTTCTTTCTCCTCCCACCAGAATGTAAGTAAGCTGGTCATTGCTGTGGTCCCAGTGCCTAGAACAGGGCCTGGTACGCTCCGGTGCTCAACTGTTCGAATAAGTGGAGCCGGCATAACCGGGCTCAGGTGATGCCCCAGCCCAGGGCCACCATTCCTTGGGCACCTGCTTCCAGGGGTTTGGTGCTCTCCCTCTTCTTTGTCTCCAGCCCTGACCTGTTTCACTTGTCCTCTGTCTTGGCTGAGGAGAGTTGCTGGAGCTCACCCTCTAATGAGAGTGGCACATTCTAGTGACTAGGGTCCCTGATCCCCAGTGTCATCACCAGGTGAGACACATCTCACAGGGCCCTCAACAGGCCAGGTGCTTTGCAGTTCTCAACTCGCTGGGTGCTTCCAGGTACCCATGAGGGAGGGGTGGGATGCCCATTTTACCGACAGGGCTGTGGCCCAGGTCTACCTGGCCCAAGCCCTGCTGCCCCTCATCTCAGGCTTGGCAGGGTCCTGGGGTAAGCGTTGGCCACATCCTCAAAAGCTCTTGGAGCCAGGAGGAGGTTGCCTGGAGGAGGTTCATCATAGAGGGCGAGACTCGGGGCTTT
Organism: Carlito syrichta; assembly: GCF_000164805.1. Lineage (NCBI taxonomy): Eukaryota > Metazoa > Chordata > Mammalia > Primates > Tarsiidae > Carlito > Carlito syrichta. The sequence goes on along the minus strand of NW_007079946.1, from coordinate 22,220 downwards.
CGTTGACCAAGGGCATGGATCCCTTCCTGCTCGTGCTGTGCCCTCCCTAGAGTGTCTCCCTGGCCTGACCGCTCCCTGCTCATTCCTCAGTAGCGCCTGAACTTGAATGTCGCCTCCCTGCCTCACCCCTTTTCCCCTCCTGGTGACTGAGTCAGCACTGGTGAGCAGTCTGCTGCAGCAGCTCCCTTCCGCGGACCTTCTTGGCACTCAGCCCTGGGCAGGGCCGTGGGTGCATCTTAGGGCGCGCTGACCCCACAGCCTACAGGTTCTGCCCGCCAGCCTTTCCCAGGCTCTGAGGTCCATGAGCCGATGGATGGCTGAGAGCCCGGACTGTACGGTCGATGGTCTTGGGTTCAGCTCCTGTTTTGCTGACCACTGGGATGTGAGCATGGGTGGGGGTGCCCTCAGCTGAAGGGATGGCACAAAGCCCACCTCACCAGCTGCCATGGGTGGCAGACACGTTGAGGCTCAGAAGATGCTTGGCTGTGGCCATCTCCGCCTCCAGACCCCAGCGCGGCAGTTGTCTCACGCCCCTGAGACACTCAGGGTGTTAGGGCTCCTTCCTAGCTGTCTACTTGGATGTCCCTGTTGTGGGGATGAGCTGGAGATCACATCTCTCGTCCTACCCTCTCCCTTCTGGGCCTCCCCTCCCAAGCACTGCTTCTGCCCAGTGGGCCGTGGGGACGGGGAATGGCTGTGGGGATGCCAGGTTTGTCTCTGCCACTTGCCGCCACCACCCCGGATCCTGCTGAGACCCCACAGCAGCTGGGAGAGGCCTGGATGAGCCTCGCCGACTGGCTCCCACTGACTCCAGGCCAGAGCACCTTTCCATTAAAGGGATGCTGGCATTTTCAGGGTGGCCAGGCTCCCAGGCCCAGGAGGAACTTGGGGGCTGGAAGACCAGGTCTGGTGAGTGTTGTTGAAGCCAAGGCCCTGAGTTGGTGTCTCCACACCTGGACCCCCGCTGCTTGGGTGAACCTCTGTCATGCTCTTGCTGGTGGTGGGCCTCGGGTGAGAGTTTTGGCCCCAGAGCTGCCGCTTTGTTTGGGGGGGGCAAGTGGGACTGATGACAGGAGCTGTCCCAGACACAGCCAGGTGTGATCACCTGTTTCGGGTACTCGGAGCAGGCTGCAGGGCCTACTGGCTTTTGGGAAGTTCTCTGAACAGTGCCCGGCACGGGAAACGCTTTATAGGTGATAGCCATAGTTGTTGTTGTCCTCGCCGTTAGTGGTGAAGAGGGGGCTGTCGGGTCAGAAAGCACTGGGCCTAGGGACCAGCTCGCTGTTTACTGGCTGGGAGATAGGGGGCAGTTTGCCCAGCCTCGGTCTCCTCATCTGTGAAGTGGGATGAGAGTGGTCGAGTCCAGGAAGGCTGTTGTGAGCTCATATGAGGTGGTCAGTGGAACCTGGCTTTGGGGAGGTGACCTCAGTGGCAGAAGAGGCCCAGAGTCTCAGAGCAAGGTGGAGTGGCAGCACTGGGAACAGGGCAGTAAGCTCCCCAGAGAGGGCACAGCTGCCCCAGCCTGACCTCTCCCTGCCTTGCCTTTCATTTTTTATTATTTCTTCTTGTTTTTACCACAGTTAAACAAGGACATTTTTGTTGTGAAAATGCAGTTGCTTTCCAATACCCTCCCTCCCCTTCACTCCCACTGGGCAGAGTTCTTGCCCCACCCTGGACACCACATGGCATTCCCCTGTGCTGCCCTGCTAGCTTGTGCTCACCTGTCCCCTCTGGTCACAGGGAGGAGGTGCAGGAGAACTGTGTGCGGTGGCGGAAGAGGTTCACCTTCGTGTGTAAGATGAGTGCCAACCCCACCACGGGCCTGCTGGATCCCTGCGTCTTCCGCGTGTCCGTGCGCAAGGTGAGGCCGGGCCGGGGGCCGTGGGCGGGTGTGGGCTGCTGGTCTGGTGGCTTGAGGCCCTTCCCCGGACCTGTCCCCTACGGGAACATGGCGGGAGTCACTCTGCCTCCTTTCTCGTCCTCCTCCCCTGAGATTCGGGTGCATCTGGGGACACACGTGTGGGCCCTGGGATTCCTTGGTCACCCTGCTGCTTCTGTCTCCCTCCCTGGCAGGAGCTGAAAGGCGGAAAGGCTTATTCCAAGGTAAGAGGGGCTATGTGAAGGGGCAGTGGGATGGAATGGGTTGGCATGAGCCAAGCATGAGGGAAGCTTCTGGAAGGACTTCCAGCCCCCATCTGCCCCAGACAGGAGAGACACTTAAGGCTTCCATGAGCTGTATTATTTTGGGGAAAAAACCTGTTTGTTTTTTATTCAGTTGAAGTCTCCTTCTGTCATGCAGACCAGAGTGCAATGGCACTGTCGTAGCGCACTGCAGCCTCAACTTCCTGGGCTCAAGCAATCCTCCCTCCTAAGCCTCCCAAGTAGCTGGGACTATAGACTCATGCTACCACTCCCAGCTAAATTTTTAAAATCTTTTTGTGGAAATGAAGTCTTGCTGTGATGCTCAATAAAGGCAATACCTTTATTGAGACTCTTTGCACTTCGTGTAACAGTAGCATTTGCTTGTGGCAGTGCAGACATTACAGAAGTTAATAGAGTAGAAGGGCCAGGTTCTACCCACCCCCAGCCTCCTCCTGCACCTGGTTAGGATCTGTCCGGCCCTTTTATGGAAAAATGAGTCATGAAATATATGCAAAGACCAGAGGATAACAACTGTATGCACATGGTTCAGAGGAATATCAAATGACAGCCTCTGTAATGTACTTTTGGGCATGTAAACTATGGTTTGTAAATATCAAGTACATGACTCATAGCTTGGTTTTTACTTACCCAGTATATCCTGAGCACCTTTTGGCGTTATCACAAATTTCGATGTGCTTTCTTTTCTTTTTTTTTTTTTTTAGTAGATGTCTAACTCTGTATCCCAGACCAGAGTGCAGGGGCATGATCATGGCTCACTGCAGCTGTGACTTTCTGGGCTCAGGTGACCCTTCCGTCTCAGCCTCCTGGGTAACTGGGACTACTGGCATGGGCTACCGTGCCCATCTCATTTATTAAAAAAAACACTTTTTTTTAGACAGGAGGTCTCGCTATGTTCCTCAGGCTGGTCTCAAACTCCTCTGGCCTCAACCTCCCAAAGTGTTGGGATTACAGACATGAGCCACCATGCCCAGCCTCCATGTGCTTTCTAATGACAGTGTGACTGGTGACGGTTGGTTCGGCGAGTCTCCACTGTTGGACATCTGTGTGGTTGCCGGGTTTTACCGCATCACAGGCAGCTCAGCCCTACATAGTAAAACCTTCCTACCCGGAAAAGAGAGAGAAGATGGCTCTGGCTTTGAATGAGCCTGCCCTGCCCTCAATCCCTCGTCTCTGTGGGAGATTCCAGGCCTCCCCTGCTCGTCCGGGAGGTGAGCCCAGTGGCAGGAGAGTGGGCTCCATCAGTCGGAGGGGAAATGCCTTTGCCTCGCCCCTCGCCCCGTGTGGAAGGCCTGAGGGAGGCGCGGCACAGGGTGCGGCCCTTCCCACGCCCTGGAGCGCAGGATCTCAGCCAGCCGGGCTGTGCCCTCTGCTCTGGCCCGGGGCGCTGGCATCCCTTTCCGGAAGCGGAAGGCAGAGCAGTCAAACCTGGGCTGTGGAGGGGACTGTCAAGAGGAAATCTCTCCTCCCATTGATTCCATGGGTGAGGACAGCTGCCCAACCGGGAAAGAAACTACCAGCAAAACAGGCTGGGTGTGGGTGTGGTGGCTCCTGCCTGTAATCCCAGCATTCTGGGAGGCCAAGGCAGGAGGAGGCCTTGGAGTTTGAGACTATTCTGGGCAACACAGTGAGACCTCATCTCCACAAAAAATTTAAAAAACTAACTGGACATGGTGGCTCACGCCTGTAGTCCCAGCTACTTGGGAGACTGAGGCAGAAGGATTGCCTGAGCCCAGGAGGTCAAGGCTGCAGTGAGCCCTGACTGTGCCACTGCACTCTTACCTGGATGACAAAGTGAGTTCCAACTCACAAAAAAGAAAGAAAGAAATAAAAAGAAATAGAAACTATCAGCAATCAGCCAGGAGCACCTTGTCTCCACTGACAACATTTGTTGGGCACCTGGCACTTGTTGATGCTGCCCGACCCCTTCCCTCCTGTCCTGAAGTCCAGAGAGGTGACAGGACATGGTCTATTTCAGGCCTCGTTTCCATCCAGTTGGCTTAGCTGTGTGGCCCTGGACAAGTCTCTTCCCCTCCCTGAGTAGTTTCCTCGTCTGTAAGATGGGGGTCGCTGCGGGTGAATGGTGGGGCTGGGGTCTGAACCCAGGTCCCTGGTTCTGAAATGTGTCCTCCTCAGACCGGCCACAGAGACTTGTCTGCAGCAGGCTCTTGATATACTTCCTGACTACTTGGGTTGTCCCCCAAGTCCCCAAGTCTGGCACTGCCTCGCCTCAGCCTCTGCTTCCCCTCAAGGCCTGGCAGACGTGGCTTCCCTCTTGGGGTTCTCCCGGCTCACGCCCTCTCCTCATACTCAGTCCCCCCTCCCGCCTGCCCCTCACCTAAGCAGCTCTGAGTCCTCAGGGGCCTTTCCCAGATCCTGGACTCTGCCCCCCAGGACTCCGGCCTCCACTGGGAGGACTTCCTGGGTTCCTGCATGCCCCGCCGTGTCCCTGTTCCTCTGGAGCCCCCTCCTGTGGGGGTGTCCCTCACCCTTCCAGCACCCAGTTCCCACAGGCATCCCTCCCCCACCGGCTCGCCTGGCAGCTCCCGACAGCACGGCCTTGTTTCCCGGTGAACAATGCATCTGTGTCGTGGACAACAATGTCCTTTCGTGTCAGGCGCGCTGGCCCCGGTACACCCTGGGATGTGGCACAAAGGATGCTTTGTGTAGCTCAGGGCTGAGCTCCTGGCCTTGCCTCGTCGGTGCTGCCGACCCGGGGCCTCTGTCCTTGGTCTGCTATGCAGAGTCAGTCGGGGCTGAGTGGTGAGCCCAGGAGCTTGGCCTGCGCGCCCCCCCCCACTTCTGCCAAGTGACCCTTCTGGCGTCTGCCAGCCAGAAGCCCACCCTCCCGGCAGCCTCCCACATGCCCCTCTTCCCTCCCAGCTGGGCTTCGCTGACTTGAACCTGGCTGAGTTTGCGGGTTCGGGCTCGACGGTGCGCTGCTGCCTGCTGGAAGGGTATGACACGAAGAACACCCGGCAGGACAACTCCATCCTCAAGGTACCAGGGCCTTGCTGCTCCTTCCGCCCCACTAAGGGGTGGGAACAAGCCTGGCCCCTCGTCAGCATCCCCAGAGGGTTGTTAAAAATACAGGTTCTCGGCTTGGTGTGGTGGCTCACGCCTGCAATCCCAGCACTTTGAGATGCCAAGTTGGGAGGATTGTTTGGGACCAACCTGGGCAACATAGCGAGCCCTTGTCTCTAAAAGTAAATAAGTGAATAAATGTAGGTCCTCACCTGGACAGGCAGTGAGAGCCGTTGGAAAGATGTGGCCCTGGGCTCAGAAAGGCACTGTCAGAGGCCTGGCTTAGCTCCTGGCCTCAGTTTCCCCGTCAGGGTCAGAGGTGGACCCTGACAGGTTGGCGAGCACTTCTGTGAGATCAGCAGCATGCAGCGTGTGTGCCATCTCTTACCACGTCATCCTTCACAGCCTCCGTGGGGCATGGCATCTGTGACTGGTCCCAGCTTTGCATGGGTGGGGGCAGAGGCCTGGAAGTTAAATCCTTTGCCTGGGATCCAACAGAGCTGGTGCTTGACCACTGGCTGTTTGGCCTCCTGGCCAGCTCCTAACCATGCCCCCACATGACACAAGGCAGCCCAGTTCCCCGTGTCATTTCCGTTAGCAGCATAGAGGCTGCTGAGAGCCGGGGGCCAGGCCTGCCCTGGCTGGCCACGTGCAGGTTTCCAGTGACCAGAGCAGCCCTACCCCTAGGCAGCTGCGTCTGTGGGAACAGATGTCTGGGTGTCTGCCACCAGCACACCTCTTCCTCTGTTTCTGCACCCTTCCCTCGACAGAAAACAGGCTGGTCCTAGCACCGCCTCTGCACGCTGACCCAGCAAGAGCGTGTTGTGTCTCGAGTAGCTGGGCTGGAGGTGGCTTGCAGGGGCTTGGGGCCTCTTAGATCCTTTGCAGAGGGAGCCTGCGGCTCCAGAACTGGTTCAGGCCTGTTGTGGAGCCTAGGCCTCTCTGCCTCCCTGCAGTGGCCCAGGCATCCTCAGTCAGGCCAGATCCAGGGCCCTAGGGACAGGTGGCTGTGAGTTCAAGGCCAGCTGCCCCACATCCATCTGCAGGGTCTTGGGAGTGGCTTCCCTCTCTGAGTCTTGGCTTCCTCACCTATAGCCTAGGGCCATCACCTGCTTTGTAGGCTGCTGCCACAGTCAAGGGAGACACAAAACACCTCCACTCGATGATGGTGGCCCCAGGATCTGAGCACCTCTTTGCTGCCCTGTCACTCTCTTCTTGTTGCTCCACCTGAGCCCAGAATTTAGGACCCAAATCTTGCCATGTTAGGCCATTGCCAAAATGTTTGTCTGGACAGATGTTCACTTTCTAGTGTCTGCACGTCTCACTGGCCCCTGCCCACCGTGATGGATGCTAGGCACCTCCCACTACATCGGGCCGTGAGCGCTCCTGCCTGTCATGTCAAGCTCTTTGCTGCTCACACCAGTGTGGAAGGCTAGTGGGCAGTCCACCCTGGAGAAGCTCACCTGCACTCTGCCCCTCTGCCAGCACCCAATGAGTACCAGCCTCACCTCGCCTCACCCTCCCAGTGCCCACCAGACAGGCCTCACTTTCTCCATGCTCCATACCAGGAAACTGGGACTCATTGAGGTTAGGGGTCTTTGCCAGAGTCCCCGGCCTAGAGGGCACAAAGACAGGATTGGAGTCCGAGCCTTTTTGAGACCAGAGCCGGAGGCTGCTGGAGGCTGCACACCTGGGCGGTTGTGAGTGACTCAGACGAGGCTGATTTCTCCCTCCCCCTAGGTCACCATTGGCATGTTCCTGCTCTCTGGAGACCCCTGTTTCAAGACGTGAGTGCTGGCACTGGCCAGGCGGCAAGTGGGGTGGGAGCTCGGACCTGGGCGGGGGTTGGAAGGCAGGGTTTCTTGGGCTCTCTGTTCCCACCTGTGCTGAGGTGGCGCCCCCTAATCATGCCCGCCTGTCTTCCCAAGGCCGCCGTCCACTGCTAAGTCCATCTCCATCCCAGGACAGGACTCCTCCCTGCAGCTGACGTGTAAGGGTGGCGGGACCAGCAGCGGGGGTGGCAGCGGCAGCAATTCCCTGACTGGGTCCCGGCCGCCCAAGGCCCGGCCTGCCATCCTCGGCTCAGGTACCATTCCCTATCTGCCTGCCGCTCCTGGCCAGCAGCCAGACGCTTTGCCCTCTGCATGCGCTGAGGGAGGGAAGTGGTAGGTGGTGTTTGCCTCCTTTCACGCTCCCCCCAGGCCAACATGGTCTTAGCACCTCGTGCATGCCAGCCTCCAGGGTCACAGCGGGACGGACCAAGATTAACACGGCTCCCCACCCACATGGCCCTCGGGTCTAGTGGGAGAGACAGGCCTGAGACCACAGATAGAGCATGTGCGTGTCCGCCTGCAGATGTGATGAGGCTGGGGGACACAGGCCCAGAGGCTTCCCTGAGGAGGTGGTTTCCGAGCCGCAGTCCAGGCTGGGTGGCACAGTGAACCAGCAGGGACCGTTCCGGACTCCTGCTCTCCCACTCACCGTTGACCTTAACTGGCCAGCTTGCCTCTCCCAGTCAGTGTCCACCTCTGGGAAGTGGGATTGGGGGTATAATCACATCGAGGTTGCTTGGGGGATTCATGTGCTAACATGGTGCCTTAGTATTACTCAGTAGACACTGTTTTGATTAAATTTTATTGTTACTGCTGATGTTGTTAATGGGAAAAGAGAAGGAGCCGGAGTCCCTGGAGAAGAGGGCATGGCAGTCAGGAGGAGGTGCTGCCAGGGAGGAGGCCCCTTGCATGTTTGCCGGCCCCCCTCCACCCCAGGCAGAGCTGCAGACCCCCTCCAGCTGACAGCCCTGACCCGTCCTAGGGAGCAGTTAGAGCGGGCACAGGCCCACGCTGGCAGCAGATGCTCACTGGGCAATTCTGCCCTGGGGCTGGGAGAGTGAGGGAACCTCTGAGCTCAAGGGTCCAGCTCTTTCTACCCCCCTTCTCCCGCAGACCCCGCTAGCTAAGGCCCAGAGCAGGAGACTGGGGTTCTTGCTGCCCCGCCCAAGGGCTGCATGCCGGAGGCGGGTGTCCCTGCCCAGTTACTCTCCCCAGCACTGGGGTGGGGATCCTGGAAGAGGGACCCCACCCCAGCGCAAGTACTGCCTTCGCACAGAGTAGAAGAGGCGCCCCTCCCAGGCAGGGTGTGGTCTCAGCACTCACTCGCCTCTGTAGCCCCCTCCAGTGCAGCGACCCTTTGGAGACTTGATAAAACCATGTGGCTGTGGCTGTGGCTGGGTGCAGAGGCAGGCCCGGGTCCAGCTGTGGCCTGGGTGTGCTGCTCTCCGAAGCGCATGACGGTCCTTCCCATGTTGACTGGCAGGGCTGGGGGCTGGTCCTGCCTGGTCCCTGTGCCTCCTGCTGGGGAGAACCAGGGAAGTTTATTCTGCAGGTGGACTTGGGGCGGGACTATAGGCTTGTCCCTGGGGCTGCCTCCCCCTCCCTGCCCCACTGCCCTTCTTCCTGTTCACACCCCTCCAGCCACAGACCCAGGCTCCTCCGGCCTCCGGGCCTTGGCTTTTCTCTGCCTGGGAGGCCCTTGTCCCAACACCTTGTGTGGCTCCATCCCTCCCACACATGCTGAAGGTCTCGGCGTTGAAGCCGTCTTCTTGGAGAAGTCCTCCCTGTCCCCAGACTGGGCCGACCCTCCCAGTGCCGCCCCTGCTCTCGCCCTCCCCACGGTCATGGTGACTGCGGCCCGTGTCCATCCAGCCTTCTTCCTTCTGCCGCTGTGGTGGCATCCCTGGAGGGGTCTGGGCAGCATCTGCCAGTGAACGGCCTGGCTCAGGGCAGCCTGTGGCTTAGGCAGGTTGCCGCCCCTCCGAGCTCCAGCTCTTCTGTCTGTCACACAGAAATACCTGGTGCCCCCGTGCGAGGCTCAGTGAGGGGCCTGCATGGAGGCCAAGGCGCAGCACCCCAGGTGACCCCGTGCTCCCGCCCCATTCTGCCTCCCAGGGCTGCCGGAGGAGCCAGACCAGAACCTGTCCAGCCCCGAGGAGGTGTTCCGCTCCGGCCACTCCCGCAACTCCAGCTACGCCAGCCAGCAGTCTCGGATCTCTGGTGAGAGCCGCCAGCCTGTCTGTGCCTCCCGCTCCCGGGATCCCAGCGTCGCTCCCCGTGACACCCCCCACCCCATGCCTCTCCCTGCTTGGATCCCGAAGCGACACCCCTGTGCCTTCCCAGGCTGCAGCACAGAGCACTCGCGCTCCTCCAGCCTCTCGGACTTGACCCACCGCCGCAACACGTCCACGAGCAGCAGCGCCTCTGGGGGCCTCAGCCTGACTGTGGAGGGCCCCGAGGGCGGTGAGCGGGAGCACCGGCCCCCCGAGAAGCCGCCACGGCCACCCAGGCCCCTGCATCTGTCGGACCGCTCGTTTCGGTGAGTGCTACCCGCCACTCAAAAGCTCCCTGGAGAACAGACCCCTCCAGGGCTTCCCTGAGTCCCTGCTTCCTGATGACACAGAGACCACAGGGCCCCCCCTCAGAGGGTTGGATCCTGATGGATTCAACCTGATGATGGTTGTGGAGGGCACGGCCTGTGCCTGGCAGATGCCAGCGCTCAGCTGCTGGTTGCTGCTGCAGCTTGTGTCTTGGTCAGGAGGGAGGCCTGTGGGCCCAACAGTGGGATGGAACCTTCGGGCCACTCTCACATCCTGTGTGGCCTTGGGCCATTACTTGACCTCTCAGTGCCCGGGGTCCTCATCTGTAAACCCAGGCCATAAACAGCACCTGTACCCTAGGGTGGTCGGGAGGGTGGAGCGAGTCCAAGATGGAACACGCAGAACACGTTAATTTCCGTGGCTGCTGGCTGTTCTCGTTCTGTCGCACCCGTCACTGCCCTCACTGCTGGGACTCACCTCACCCTCTGACCAGGCGGAAGAAGGACTCGGTGGAGAGCCACCCGACCTGGGTGGACGACACGCGGATCGATGCCGACGACATCGTGGAGAAGATCATGCAGAGCCAGGACTTCACAGACGGCAGCAACACGGAGGGTGAGCTACCCGCCGGGCAGGGTGGGCGACGCTGCCCGCTTCGGGGGCTGCCCTGCCCTGCTCAGCCTCGAACTCCTCGTGTCCCCACAGACAGCAACCTCCGGCTGTTCGTGAGCCGAGACGGCTCCGCCACACTGAGCGGCATCCAGCTGGCCAACAGGTAGGGGGAGGCCCAGGGAGGGGCTGCTGGCGGCCGGGCGTGGTGGTGAGGCTGAGGCGCTGCTGCCACTGGCCTGGCTCTGAGCGCCAGCTCTTCGTCACCGCAGCGTTTCCCAGGCCAGTTGTGTCTCTGCGCCTCGCTTTCCCCGCCTGTCAAGCGTGGACAGCACCACCTCACCAGGAGCCTGGGGCGGTGCCCACACACAGGCCAGGTGGATCCCCAGGGCTCCCAGAGTCCCCTGGGGCAGTGCCTGGCACAGGGTTCAGCACACTCATTTTGGACCCTGCTTTTCTTCTTCCTTCTGGGTCTGAAAACTAAAAAATGCTGATGGGGAGGACCCACGCCCTCGCCGAACAAAGCTTTGAGCACCAGCTAGCAGCCAGGCACTGAGCGAGTGCTGGGGACGCCGCTGGGCACCACACAGGCTGCTGCCCATGTGCCTTTGCGGATGGGGGTGGTGGGTGGGTCCGACTTGCTGGAACGCTCCAGCTTACGGTGTGCCTCGCAAGCATTCACTGAGAGCACGCAGAGTGTGCGCCTGGCTCACCCTCCTTCTGGCTTACCGAGGGAGGGAGTGGGTGGTTCGTGAGCAAGCGAGTGAGCGAAGGAGCTTCCTATGGGCAGGCTGTGCTGAAGGCAGGAGGCGGAGGCAGGGGGCAGTGCCCATTTAGCACCTAGTCCAGTGTAGAAGATTTGGCGGCACCTGGCCGCTGGGGCCTGCCGCCTCACGCTGCTCTGCTGACCCCTGCTGATCGAGGCTCAACATTGCAGCCGTTGTCTCCCAAGTAGCTTCTCAGGCTGCTCTGGCTGGGGCAGGCAGGAGGCCGAGGGGCCTCTTGCTTTGGAGGTTTGTAAACACTCCTCCCTGGCCCCCTCTGAAAATGAGGAAGCCGGGCCCAAAGGAGGGAAGAAGTCCATCTGGTGAGCAGCGAGACCACAGCAGAGCTGCACGGCAAGCCTCAAGTATCCCCGACCCCATGGGTGGGCCTGGTGGGCAGGGACGAGAGCTGCCCAGGCTCCCTGACGCCCCACTGTCGGCTTTGGCAAGTCTCACCGTCCCTCCTAGCTTCTGTTTCTTCGTCTGTCAAGTGGGGCAGGGCACACTCCCTCCCTGCCAAGGTTTCTGGGTGGATGGGATACTCCTCCCCCTCAGTGTGTGAGCTGCCAGTGCCCTGGGAGGGATGGGGCCCCGCCTGTGCCAGCTCTGTGGTCCCCCCAGACTCTGATATTCAACCATCTGTGTCACCTTGGGCAAGAGGCTTGACATCTCAGAAAAGCTCCTCTGCAAAACAGGACTGGGTAGCGGCCCCTGCTTATGAAATGCCCCCAGGGGCCTGGTCCCGGAGCGCTCCGTGAATGGCCCATCGAGGGGGCCCAGCTGACTTGCTTCTCCCCCGCAGGGTCTCCTCCGGAGTCTATGAGCCAGTTGTGATCGAAAGCCATTGAGCGGACGCCCGGGCTGGAGAAGGGTCCTGCCTTCTCGGGTGTCCAGACCCGCGTCATTCCACGAGGAACTCTCCCTTTGGCTCGCCATCCGCGCCATGTCTCCTCCGTGCCTCCTCCACGCACTCCGGCCCACACCTGTCTCTGCAGCATCATTCCATTGTTCTCCCAGCCAGGCCCGGACTCTCCTGGCCCGCCAGCGCCCGGCCACCACTGTGAATATTCTCCTCTGAACCACTAGAGGGCAGGGCAGGCAGGCCCATGCAGGCAGTGGGCGAGTTGGGCCAGGACTTCCCCACTGCAGCCGACCTGGCCCCTTGGCCAAGGATGTGCAGCCGCTCCTAGACATGTGGGGTTGCCTGTGGCCAGGGGGCCACTGTCTTCACCCTGCTCACTCACTGGCTTCAGTCGTGTCTGGGCTGGCTTCATTGTCCCCTTGCCCGGGGGGCCAGGCCGTCCCCGGCATCCTGCCGCCCGTAGCCCTCCGACCGCTTAGTGCTTCGGCTGTCCCTTCCCTGTGTCCTGGGGGACCTGCTGGCGGCCTCCTCCTGGGAGCCACGACCTCAGACCCCACTCACGCTTCAGACCGAGACTCCCGCCTGCCCTGACGAATGTTCTCCTGCTGCTCTGACAGCCTGCACTTTGCACATGCTTGTCCCAGCACAACCCTCGCTGGCCCGTCGCGTCCCCTTCCCTTGTCGCCCTCCCAAGGACTCCTGGCTGCTGCCTGCTGTGCAGTCAGAGGCCTGGGGTCGAGCAGCCTGGCTGGACCGGGTGCTGCCTTGTCCCTCCAGTCAGCCCCGCTCAGGCCTAGGCCCTGCTGAGAAGGGTCTGCGCACAGCTGCCAGGGCTGGGTCCTGAGCAGCTGGTTTTCCCGCAGGAAGCTGGGGACGAGCGGAGCCCCTTTCTCTGCCCTCAGGGTCAACTGGCCCAGGCTGGGCCGATGCCAGAGAGGCTGGTAGGCTGTGACTAGACCAGCCTAGGGCTGGCTTCCTGGCCGGAAAAGCTTCAGCTATCCTCTGGAAGCATCCCCTGTCTGGGCACAGGAGAAGTGGGGTCCCTTATGCTTCCCCAGCAGGGAGCAGTCTGGCCCTGTCCCCAGCCTGGCCCCTCACAAAAGCCTCTGCTCTCAGCACTTTCCCCTGGTCCTTGGAACTTGCTTGAAGGTGGGTTCTGGCTGGCTGCCAGGCCCTGGACAAACTCCCCTGCCCCTTTTCAGTGTCACTCATTTGGTCTAAAGCCAGCAGGCTGGTGTTTCCTTAGCCCCATGGTTCATTATTTTCTTTCTTCCTTCTTTTCTTTTAGTTGAGTTCACAGTTCCATCTTGCCTCCTCTCCCAGGTGAGAGGAGGCGGCCTCTCTTCCCTGCCCACCGGCTGGGTCCAGCAGGGCTGGGACCCGGCTGGATCCAGGGTGCGGGCTGCTCTCTGGGCGGGGTTTGGGTGACCTCCCCAGGCTGGGAGGAGTCCTTGCCCAGATACCGTCTGCCTCAGCTGGAAAGAGTTGGGCTTCTTGGTCTTGAAACTCCCTGGCATTGAGACCAGAGCGTTTCTAGGGTTTTTGTTGTCATTGTTGATTTGCTCACCTAACTCTTAGAAGATGAATGTTAGAAGGTGCCTGCCAAGGCAGGACAGTGTTTGCTCGGGCCGGAAAAGGCTTCGGTCAGCCTTGAGCGTCCCTTCCTGCCCTGCGGATCCTGGCACTTTAAAAGAAAGCTGTTAGAGCGGTCTCCGGTAAATCAGCTCTAGAAGATGGGGAGTGCTGCCCTCCCTGTGTCTTCGGGACCTCCCCAGTGGGGAAGTGCTCTCAGGGTGGATTTGGGTCTGACTCAGAGTTCCAGGGCTGGGCACAAAACAGCTGGCTTTGGCACTGTTGGGGAGACTCCTCCAAACCAGGAACTCCAGAGGAGACAGAGCTTGCCACACCCTCCCACGCCAGGCCCTGGGCCAGGGTCATTGGACTGACGGAAGCTGGCCACAACCAAATCGACACTGGCTGGAACCAGAGGTCCGAGCCCCAACCTTGTCCCTGGGCAGGAGTCCTTCCTTCGGCCTCTGGTCTCCTCAAGCTCAGTGAATCCCACCAGGTGCCCGCAGCCCCTGGACTTCAAATTCTATATAGAGATGGAGAGAATATATTAGAGATATTTTTGGACAGGAATCGGTCTATGCAATGCCAGTTGGGAATCTTCTTGAAAGTTTAACGTTTTTACTAGGCGATTTAAAGAAAAGAAAGGTCTACAATATTTTTAGGTGTTTTTTTTTTTTTTTAACCCTGTTCAGTCCACAAACTGAGCACATGGCATGATCCACCGGGATGGAGATTGTCTGTGTTTTCCTGTCTCTAGAAACATGATCGAGGACATGGGGGGAGGGTTTTTCTTCTTTAATTTCCCTCCTTTTTAACAATGTTGCCACCGTTACTCCCCTTCAGTGGACTGTGTTTGTATCTCTGTCCCAGCTTCTGTTGTAGAAGATAACATTGTAAGGGGAAATCAGCCTAGTGTCAGACTCTTGGTTTGGGGGAAAAAATTAAATGTTGTGGTTTTTCTTTGTTTTACTCTTTTGTTTTTATCTTGTTACTTTGCACATTGACTTTGAGGTCAGCAACAACCTCAGAGGGAAGCCACATATGTAAGGTGACATTTCAGGGAGGCGGGAAAGATGTAAGTGGCCAGGGTTCTCGAATTCCAGGCTGCAGCTATCACTCTGGATTCCTGGGGCGGGGCTGGGCGGGGAGTGGGACAGGCCCACCCAGAGTGACAGTTGCTTGCCAGACTCACGTGTAGTGAGAGACAGCTCTGACCTCAGAGCTCGAGGTCTAACCACTGCTCTGCAGACCTCTGCAAGTGGGTTGCGTCTAAGGAGCATGCCTGAAGATGAATAACTCTGCGCTTCAGTTTCCTCAGCTGCATTGGGCTTATGGATCCTAACGTGGGTGTACCGCCTGACCTACAGGGGTTGCTGAGGGGCTTCCCAAATTCTAAAGCCACTGGCTGGTGGTGTTTACAGGCTCAGCCTGGGCCCCTCACCCGTTTCTGACTGTCCCAAGTCTCGCAGGAGCTCGGGGGCTTAGCCGAGCTCTGGGACAGGCCAGGCTCTCTGGCTTCTATGAACTGAGATGGCAGGAAGCCTCAGTGGTTTGGACCAGGCCTTGTCTCTGCCCCAGGACAGCGTATGCCCACCCCTTCTCAGGGCTGACCCCCACCCCCGCACGGCTCCTTTAAACCCTGGAGGCGAATTCTCAGTTCCTGAGTTCTGTGCACACCGGGAGAGGGAGGGGAAAATGGGCTCCTGGCTGAGCCCTAAGTCTGCCCTGAGAAGCGAGGGAAATGATTGGGCTGCAGGCAGAAAGGACTTGGGTCACACCAGCTCGGGGAGGGCAGCGCCCGTGTTGGGAGAGGAACTCCCACGACCCGAGGAGGCAAATGCCAGGGAAAGCAAGCCGTGTGAGGCCCCGACCGCCTCTTCCTGAATCCTGCAAGTGGAGACAGCGCCCAAGGGCTTCCCAAGATCCCCCAGGGAGGCCTGGAGTATCCTCTCATAACGTGTCAGGTCTTTTTTAAAAGTCACGGAATCTTAGAGCCGGCTGAGTGAGTCAAAGCTCGTGTGTCGAGCCCCGGTCTGCTGCGGGGCTACAGCCGTGACCACAGACCCTCCCCGGAGCTCGCAAAGGCCTGGGCCAGGTTGGCAAGCAGGGCGGCCCCTGAAAGGGCACAGGAAGGAGGTCCTGCCCCAGCGGCAGCTGCGAAGGCGGCTCTCCCGGGAGGCGGGGCGGCCCGGGGGGGCCCG